>NC_080571.1:134396863-134569900 GCF_030247185.1 Malaya genurostris | reverse complement strand
CAGATTTTCTATGAAAATATCTGGCATCTCTGCTTGACCTAGACTTAACAACAGGTTTCTTCACGCTTACTTGTGGCTACTCAGTGAGTGAATCAAAAGTACTCATTTTCGGCAGCTATGAACAGACGTCAAAAAATGAGTAGAATTTAAAAATCACTAATGAAAAAATTACCTAGTCGCACAGACTAACAGACATGACAGTATGAGTAAATTCTTATAAAAAAAATTTTTCGTTATGCACTAGCTCCACCTATATTGTACTGCGCGAACTATTTACTATTTGTACACCCCTTGTGTTATGTAAAAGATTTTTTACTAGTTGGTCTCCCCTCGGTTGTCAACACCGATCAGCTGCTTGCAGGGATGCCTGATTTCATCAAAATATTTGAAAATGAATCGTCACAATAAATTATTGGATAACGTTGATAATGTATTTAACTTTTTCGCGATGTTGGAAGGTAACCATTTATTTGACTCAACGTTGTTCATCTAGACTATTTTTTATTGTGTTGGTAGTTATCACCCGAAATTAAGTGGCGGCAGACCAGAAGCAAGTAAATATTGTAACAAAACGGATTCGATTTTGTCTTGCGTTGGAGGATGAGAAGTAGGCACAATTATGTACACACTTAATTTCCTTTACCGAATTCAGTAATATTTTACCGACTTTTACTCAGCTGAACGTACCGCAATCAGTTCAGTAATTTATTTATTGACGAACGTTCCGTAAAACTGAAGTTTGTTCGAGCTGTCAGTTTTCACTATACTGATCAGTAATTTGTGATGCGGATTCGGTAATATTATACTGTTTATTCTGCACGGAAAGATAACCGAACGTATTCTCAAAAACAACCAATTAGTTCAGTTATTCGTACAGTTCAGTACAGTATAAAATCAATATTGGATATTTACTTTAATGTTTGGAATTTCGGATAACACACACCAAAACAATTGAAATTCAAATGCATTTTGTTATTTATTTTATATATGAATATTTTTCTGTAAAATAAAATCCAAACTTCGTCGAAAACATTTCCCAGTTGTTGTAAGCGTTCCGATTCCAAACAGTTTATCTGCAATGTGACTTTTATAGTTAAACACTTTAGTTTTTATAGTTATTGTTAAGATGACATGTTGTATAGAAAGAATTACTTACTGAACAGTACGAATAACGAAGCATCCAGACATTGAACTTTGTTCAAAATTAACTCCAATTTACTCATTTTGCTAAAATTCAACTACAAAATACATATACAAAATGGCGTACTACACACTTAAATTTTTTAGCTGAGTCTCGGCAAAAAAATGCCGAGATTCGCACAGCCGAGTAATCAGCAATCATCTCGGCAAAAATAAAATTACTGAGCGTCTCGGCACCTTAAAATTTGACAAACGTCAAATATTGCCGAAATCGTCAGCATAAGATTTACTGTTTGCTCAGTGAAACGTTCACTGAATATTCGGCAATCCAATAAAACGAAAAAATGAAAAAAATAAATTACCGAATCATCAGTAATTAAAAATCTAGTCAATTAATTTTGTTTGTAATTTCTCAACATTATAAACACGCCATTCAGGATCAAAAATTCATTTTATTAATACTTAAAGGAGGCTTACAAATTTGTTGCCAGTTGTGCTGAAAGCCTCTACCTGAAAACATGTAGCATAAAAAAAAGCGGCGTTTCCAGATGCGACCACCTTGAGTCGAGCTGGAAATATGAAAATAAAAATATATATTGATTTTTGGCTTACAAAAATGTTCAATATTTAATGATGCATATACGGTATTGTTACTTACTTTGATCTATTGCATTATTCCATGCATTGGATTATTTTTTCGCTTATCCTCCAAAGTTTTGTCTCGAGGACGCTTTGAGCCCCGTGTTGGGTGCTTTTCCCTTATAATCGCGAGTGCTCTGATAAAGTCGCTTTTTATAAAGCGAAACATGTCACTATATTTATTCAATATTTTTACTTGTAAGTGGTTCCACGCTTCTTCGAAGATTATCCATTTTTTCACTCGAGAATTTCATCAGAAAATAATCGCACAATGCGTAGCGAAAATGTAACGTGGCAATAAATGACAGCTGTCGTGCTGAATCTCGGCAACAGCTAGCGCATATTCCGAAATCTCGGCAAACGTCTCTGCTGATTTCGGCATATCTGTTGTTTACTGATAAATTCAGCAAGCAATTATGCCAAATTTCGGCAAAGTGAATCATTCTACCGAAATATCAGTGAATGAATTTAACGAAGTTCAGAAACATGCGTATTGATTACTGAGCAATCAGCAAATGTACGTGTTGCTGATCAGTTTCGGCATTTTATTATGCCGAGCTCAAGAAATGGTTTTAAGTGTGTAGATGTTTACGTATAACAGTTAGATTCGGCAATTTTTACCGAACGATTCGTTAAAAGTTGATAAACTGCTGATCGTTCCGTATTATTTCTGTCAAATTTACCGAATTATTTCAAAGTGCAAACTGCTCGGTACATAATTACCAAGTTTTCGGTACATGTATTTCAGACAACCGAATTTCGGGAAAAATTATGCGGAATACGTCAATAATTATGAGAATAGCGGAAAATTCGGTTATTTAGATCAAAGTGATGATTTTTTCCGCAAAAACATTACCGAACTGAAAATCCGAAAATAAATGTGTATATAGTTTTGGCAATATGTATTAAATCTGTATCCTGCATTAAATTCGCATGGACGTATACAAATCAATACATTATAGGTAATTCTGTATGAATGGCAACTCTGTTGGTAAATGAAAAAAATAAACACAGTCTAGATGACAGACAGGATGTTTTTGATAGGGTAACGTGGCGCCATCATGACACATGTGAGTACTGTCCCAAATAAAGGAATATTCGAAATGACCGTTAAAATGATTGCAGAATCTAATTTGAGTGTCCTGTCTGTTAGTCTGTGCTAGTCGCGCCGACCGACATTTTCATGTGTGAAATTTTCGAGTGTTTTTAGAATGGAGAAAATACAAAGTTTTGTGGACAGTTAGTCGTATCAGGCTCTAGTTGGTAAGTAAAATACATTATGTTTATGCATGTTTACATTGTGAAATATAAGTACATTGTGAATAGATGGTAACGGACACTTCCATCAAAAATGCTGTAGACGTATATTTCAAAGCGTTCACCGTCTTCGGTATACAGATTCCTGCACGAGTCAGAATGCTGCACGATGTTATGTCCATTGAAGTGTACAAAACTAGCCATAGTACTCGAAAAACGGTTAATACAATCCCCAGCGTATTACAGGAAGCTATGGAAACCCAGCATATGTAAAGAATTAAAGAACAAAAGAAAAAAAACCTTTCAAAATAATAATTTTCTTTTAATTTATTGAGAAATCGTTGAAAAATTGAATACATTTATTCTTAATAAAATAATGAAATAAATCTACTCATTTACAAATGTCAACAAAAGAAAGTAAGTTCTACTCAAATTTTGCGAAAAGCATATTTACCCAAAATGCATAATTCCCGTTACACTCAATTTTGGGTAGGTATGGCTTTGCAAAATTGGGTGACTTTTGACTCAATTTTAGGTAGCTACAAGTAAGCGTGTTAGTTTTCCTTCCGACCCAGTAAATCCGAACATCGGACGCATCGTGCAAGAAAGCTTTTGATTGCGTTTCGAGCTTGCATAGTGTATCGGTAGAACAAAAGAGTGAAGATATACCAAAGCAAAGAGCGGATGTCTGATTACTCAGGTGATGAGATATATCGGGGTTGGATTTCCAACCTCGAACATAGGGTCAGAGTTTTTCTGGCCCTAAGAGGCGAATGACCTAAAGGTTAAAGCCTCTATGATCGAAACAAAAGAATGTTTAACACTCTTTCACACCCTATCGGGAAGATGTCGGCTCGAAAATGCCTTGTTTGATATTGCTTCGCTCTGTTTCTCTAGCGATGCATAATGTAAACATAAAGCTTTTGTTTATGTCGACGTGGTTGATGCAAATGGTGCAGAATTGTCCGATGACGGGCCGATTGAACCCAAGTAACAATTCGAATGCCTAATGGTTTTGATTGTAATTTATAGGAGTTTTGTAATTGATTTTTCAATCACTACCTGTTTTATGACGACTATAATAAATGTCTCTTTTGACAAGTAATATCATAGTTTTTAAAGCTTCTATAAAACTTTTTACCCAGACTAACAACTGGACTAAAAATAAAACAATGTATACTAGAAAAAAACCATGCAAACACTCTTAATATTGCTTTCAAACATTTTCTTTAAAACATTATTGTCAGTTAAATTTATTCATAAATCTAGTTTTGTGTGTGTGCGTGTTCATTGGATGACAGTTTCACTCAGAGCAAATTTGAGGGTTCTAAAGTATATTTATGACACATTTGTTGTGGGCTATTTGATTTATTGTTTCTTGGGTCAAGCGTAATTTGCATTAAAGAAAATTTCCGCCATTATGATGTCCTATACCGTAGCATTTATTGACATCAAATATACTTCGAAATGCAAAAACGAATAAAAATGTTGGACTTTAATGATTCATTTTCAGAACATATACACAAGTTTTAATGCCACGAAATAGTTTTATACAAAAATGACGAAGAATCACGAAAAATAATTTTTTAAATCATGGAGATTTTCGCAAAAACTGCATTTATTTCAAGGCGATTAGTTATAATTCTTATTTTTATCCAAACATTCACGATAAAAATAAAAGCGCATGAAGTTTTTACGTTCGGAAAAAAACCTCAAACTTGTAAATTAAATCTAATATATTCTTACTGGTTGCATTCAAAGCAGACATGACACACACATAGCCATGAAAAATATTATCAAAACGACAATTTATTCATAGCGGAATTCATTCCTTCCGAATAATTTAAATGTTGATCATAAAGCTGGTTTCAAAATTTTCTTGAATTTGGAGTTTTAACGCAGGTTTATGCTAATTCTTCACTTTGCCTTATAAACCTTATGAAGAATGGTCCACTTGGCAGGAACATGCTCTTATAGAGGTTTTCAGTAGGCTTTCGTGGAGTTTAAAGTTTTAATGCAAGATTTATTATGTAGCATCGAAGACAGCTACAAGTATTTATTAATATTAAAATTGTTACTTGGGAAGCGCTACGATCGGCCCTATATCGTGCTCAATCGGTCCGATAATCGGACCGATGATCGGACTTATGCGGGTCTACAAATTTCACTGGGGAGTCGACCTTCTCGTCATCTTTGCCAGCGTTGCCAGGTCATTTTTACAAATATCTGAATTCGTCACAAAAATCAATCGATATCCGAAACTGTTGCTACATAGATACCAGGAAAATGTAACCGTGGCTCAGCTGGCACATTGTCGCAAAGCTGAATTACCGGTAGCGACACCTGCCAATGCTGAATGGAACCAAGAAAAGGGGGATTCGTTCGTAAATTTTCATATTGGCAGTAGTGATTTGTAACATTTTTATCGTTTATTCAATAGTACAAATAGATATAAGCTATAAAAGTACACTCGGAGTAGAAGAAAATCGATTTCAATGTGATTACCACTACTTTTTTCAGTGTGAACTACGATTAAACATAGAAAATCTTCAGAAATGTGTGAAATTGGGTAAGGTTAGGTTTATTCGGATCAGCATTTATTTAAACAGAAACCAGTGTAATGTTGATTCCTCGAGTACTAGAATGTATAGCGATCGAGTACTATTTTTTTGGATACTTTTTTTGTTATTTCCAGGCATTTGAAAAATGGTATCAAACCAAGTTTAATGGTCCATTCTGAATAAACGGTAGATTTCGCACAATGAACTAAGATCAACATTACCACCTCAGAGTAAAAACTTTTTCTTCAAATTCTACTATTGTGCATGCAGATAAAAATCGTAAGCGACGTCTCTCTCGCCTGATTATGTTGCTCCAGCGAAGTTCACTGTGCCCCAATGGTATGTAGACTGTCATGCGATGTATTAATCATTCATAATTGTACGAAAATTCACTCCCTTGTAACGTTCAGTGTCAAACCCATTGATTCCCAAACATACATTATCAACTTTAAGCGCATACAGAAAGTAATATTCCATCGTTATGTGCCTCGATAGTGGAGGCAAGACAATGTATTCATTTATGTTGAAGCACGTGGTTCATAAGCAAGACAACAAATATGTATCAAGTAACATGATTCTATCAGTTGATGTATAGGAAATGGCAGTTCAACTGACGTCGCTCGGCAACGTCGCTGCGCTGGACTGTCCAGCGAATTGCAGATTAGTGCTGCAGCGACAATATGATTTTTCAAATGCATTTGCCCGTTTTTATAAGAAATCGTTGAAAAGGTGAAGTCATTGAAAATTTTCCTAACGATTTGACAGCCCTTGCTGAAAGTATCACCTCTAAACAAGCAGCGCCTCTACATTTAAGTTTCGCGACAATATTCCAGTTAAGTGAGCAAACAAAGATCAGATTACGATCATTTCTCAAGTCTATCCAAGCAAAACCCCAAAATTGGTATTTATCTGTATGATTCGTGAATTATCGGTATTTTATGAGAACATATCTGTATTGCGGTACAGAGGTAAAAAATCGGTAGAAATACCGTGAAATCGGCATACCTGGCAACACTGATCTTTGCTCTGTTGAATATATTTATAATAATCTTGAGACGAGGTAAATGAGATTGAAATATGGGTACCAAGACCAAGACGCTTAGAGCAAATTCAGCAGCTGCAAGATTCATATGGGTGGTTTATAATGTAAATGAAACTGAAACAAACGTATCCCCAGCAAACCGTTTTAGTTTTATTTATTCGACCAGTTCTACTGTCAAATTTAAAACTGGTATACATTGCCGTTCTATTTTTTCTATATATGAAACACAGATAAAACGCTGTTGGGGCTGCCAGTTTATTTTGTTATAATTTCTAGATATAAATTTTAAAACTGACATAAATTATGCATCTAGAACTACTACACTACTGAATATGCCCTTGAAACATATAACCGATTCAAAACGGTTCTGCCAATCTTGTATGGCAAAAATCCGACAGAAAAGAACCGTTAATAACCACTACGCGAAATTCTCTGCCAAAAACGATTGTTGTAGTATTGTTGCCAGACTGGCAAAAATGGCTGGCAGACATAGCAAGCCGTCTGGAGGGAAATCTGCCCGCCGAGTACAAGTGGGTAATATACGCTATTTGTACATAACTCATGGTTTGAGTTGCGATTACTCAAATTCATAAACTGGAACAATATGTCAAAATTTAAATATGGATTTGAGTAAAGTAAACTCATTACCATGAGTCCTCTCGCATTTATTCATACATTAGAGTAAACGTTGAGTTTTTAAACATTTGAGTGAAAAAATACTTCATGCAGTTCAGAGCGTTTTCATTCTCGGAATATTCCTATCGAAATAAAGAATGCAAAAATACGTTGTTTTCCATTGCCGTTTCTAGATCCGGTTTTGAAAACATGAATCAACGTCGATCATCGATGTTTTGTGGTTTCAATTATGCTTAGTAAAAATCCCAACATGATGATATCAAAATAATTCAATTTTGACTCCAAACCGTTCAAAAGGAAGCGGTTTTGAATCACTATTTTACGCATTCAAAAGAAAAATAACTTTGTATATGAAAATAACGAAGACAAGTTTCTTCATTTTGAGAGCAAGGAACTCAATTTTTGAATTGAACTTACTCAAATTTTGAACAAAATATTTTTTTCTTATTTTGAATAAAAATTACTCAAGTTTTGACAATTTCGTCCCTTAACTCAAAAATGAATAGATAGGTGGTAACCAGAGTTGCCATTTCTAAATCTGTGTGAATTTGGGAAAAATCTGTGAAAATCTGTTGAGGAACTCCAATTATCTGTGAAAATATCTGTTTCAATTTCCTTTAGTAAAAAATAACATTTCAATGTTACATGTTTATTTTATTCTTGTTTTTACCGATTTGTTCTCTTCGTAATATTTATTTACAGTTCCATGACATCGTTCTTGGTGTTTCCTCTGCTATACATTTTCTTACAAAATTTTCTTTGCAGAGATTTAGTTAATTTTAGTTTACTACTACCTCCAATTGATCGTATTAACCATTTTGATTTTAAAATGCAGTCCATAGATTCAATATTTAGATTGTTTCGAACTTTTGTTTTGTTCGCATTATACTCTGAGAAGCATCTTTCTACAACAGCAGATGAATGCGGTATGATCAAAAGATTCGAAATAAAATGTCTCATACGCGGAAACGAAAACGTTCCATCTGCTTTTTTCAAATTTAGTATCTTTTTCCAACATTCTACTACCGGATCTGTGTCTTTTATAACGATGTGTTTGCAAAGAATCTTTACTTTGATTTCACGAAATTCATTTTCAATTTCTTGGTCGTTATTTTCATCTATATCACAAAAAATACGAAAATACTTCAATATAGGGCTTAAACTCGACAATACTAAAATTTTTTTAGGATTAATAGTTGATGCCTTTTTAAGTGTAGGATCATTCAAATTGAATCGATGCTTAATTTGTTTGATGAGCTCTATGTAAAAGTTCACACAAATATCATAAAATGTTCGCTTTTTCTGTTCATCTAAGACACCTTGGTCCAAAAGTTTTTTGGCAGCTTCTCCCACGTATACCTGGTTAGGATCTTTAAGATGATTTTTAAAATTTATTTCTACAGCTGCTGTGAATGTTTTCATATAATCGTCATCGCAAATGTTGTTCAAAATGATGATATAAAAACTACAAGGATCAGCCCCATGGGGTTGTTCGAACCGTTGATGTGGAACAAGGCAACCAAAATTTCTAATGATCTACAATCAAAAAGTTCAATCAATCCGAACCAACACCGAACATCATTTGTCTTGATTTGCATTTGTTTTATGACCGACGAAATTACACCAATATCCCAAATGTATGCAATTATATGTTTGTACATACTTGCGATTTCGATATTTAAGCTTCTCTTCGCCAAGCTTGTGTTCAAGTTTATTATGCAAGCAATTTTTTAGCGTTAAGTTTCTCTACCATTCTGCGATTTCGGTTGAAGCGATAAACTGTTTCTCATTATCAATCGAGTTCATCTAATATAAATTAGAAATTAATCTTAAGCACTCAAAATTTATCCAGAGGTAGTTGTCAATTTCTCATGGGGAAACGACATAACAAGGAATTCCGAGCTTGCATGACACAAGATCAGAGCATACCAATTAAGGGCTGAGACTAGTGTGTTTTAGGGCGTTTTAAAGGGTTATTTTCACGCTTCAAATCTGATTTTCTCAGAAACGGTGACGACTATCAAAAAACCCAACTGACAATCTCGTAGAAGATTAGTTTAGATTATTCTGTGAAAATTTCAGAATGATTGTTTGACTTTAGCGGTCGGGAAAGTCTTTTTTCTGAAGGAAGAATTGCATAGCTGAAAACGCCGTCTTTCAAATTGTTCACTGAATATCTTGCCTTCAAAAGCATGGATCAAAAATCTATCCTGACAATGTCTAGATAATTTCATTTAGATGCGATTAGTGCATAAAAACATATATGTTTTTTTTTTTCATAAATACGTTTATTTCTTAAGGCAGTTAAAAAAAAACATATATGTTGTCGCGATAAAAGTGAAGGGAAAGTTATTTTTGTAAAGGTTAGTCGATTTGTATGGTGGCGCCATTTTAGTTCCCTGGTAACGTAACGAAACATGAGAGAGGAATAAAATCGGCTCAGCAAGGTTGCCAAACAAGCGGTAGCTTTATTGGATTTTATGTGATGTAATCAAACTTGTAACCGAAAATATCAAAACTTTCTTGGCCACCCGGACACATCGTGAGTCTTTTTATACATTTACGAGAGAGAATGGAGAGAAATGTAATACGCACAGCAAGCTTTTAAAGCTTCAAATCGTTTTATGGCGTTTCTCTCTTGCTGTCTAGCAGCAACCTACCTCTAGCTTGCTACGAGAAGGACTGAAACGTTAGCTTTAATTTCGCTTCTATTTATAGATTCGCGTGCTTCCAACAGCTTCGCTTTTGCATCGATTGACCAATCAGAGCGATGCTCTCTCTTTGATACATCGCTTACTCCTTCAAAACCGTCGACTATGGCAGGGAAATCCGGTATGCTGGAGATTTTTTGCAGACAAAATAGGACACTGCTAGCTATTAATCAACATTTCAATGATATACAATTCAAAATACATGGCTATGAACATTCAAATCAATACGTAGAAAAATTTCCTATCAAATGATGAAATAATATTGATAATTGATACAAAACTGACTGAGCTGTAAGTGTTTAAAACCTGACCACATTTCTACGTGTAGTTTGTGATTTGCACCCCTAGTAAAGATGTGTTCCACATCAAAAGCATGCATGCATCTCTTCATATATCATTGTGTATTCTGGAGATTCTGACTGAAAAATTCTGTTTAATCTATTGATAAGTGTCAAGATATAGCTTAAAAAATGTAATATTGGTTTCATCATCGGATCGTTGAGATGCATTAAAATCCTATGTGCAGTGGAATTTTTGTCATAGTTGTATTGGAACGAGAAAAAAACTTTTAGTTTATCATATCTAGCTAAGTTTCTTTTCACCACTGCTTCAAGTGATAACCATCTTGTTGCAGAAGGGTGCAACATTTTTAGTGGCTTAAGATCGACGACTTCTTGAATCAATGCGCGAGATAGTTGTAAATATCTTCCAGCAAATGCTCTACATAGGACGGTATTTTGGCACATGCATAGCTTGCACATAGAGCCAATGAATGACAGGTACATTTAATAACAATAAGATCGGGACAATCTTTTTTCAGAAGCTTCATGACTGAGTTTTCAGATCCCATCATAACAGATGCTCCATCAGAAGAAAAACCTTTCAATTTATTTTTGTAATCAATGTCATCATTGATGAATTCGTCGACGATGGCTTGATAAATGGTTCTATGATCTCCAGCTTTCAGCTCAATAGCTTTGTAAAACACATCTTCAGCCTGTAACATTGAAAAAAAAATTGAATAAATATTTGTATAAAAAAGAAATTTACCTTAAACTTCTCCTTTTTACTTTCCATTAATCGAATGACCTTAGCCAAGGTTTTGTTTGTTGAGATGTCTGTTGATTCGTCAATTATTAGACTGAAGTTTTGATTTCTCATTTTGGTTACCAAGCGTTCATGCTGTTCTTGAGCCAAAACGCCTTTGACAATCGCAGAAGACTTTGTTCTGTCCAATTTGAGCTTAGAACAAATTTCCGATTTTGAATCGATTGATCTTATAACATCAGATAATTTTTCAACAGCTGCAAATGAAATATTATTCTCGGCGGCCCATGCACAAATTTTAAGTTCTGCTTCAGTAATTTGCTCAGTTATGGAAGGATTCATCAATGTATCTATAAGTTGATCTTTTGGATAAACAACCTTAATAGCTGCTTGTATGTGACGCTTAGTTTGCAAATGTGTGGAAAGATTGGATTTGCCCCCTCGGCCTACACTGAGTTTCTCAAGACAAATTTTACACCAAGCGTAATATGAATCTTTTCCGTACGACTCAAAACATGCAAACTTTTCGGAATTTATCCAGGCTTTTCTAAATTTTTGCATGAATGCTGGAACGACTTGATTTACATTCTGCTCTTGTTCGTCACTTAAAGGTGAATTAATATCCGTAATATGGTCGCAAGAGCGATTGTTGTTTTTATCAATTAACATGCTTCTGTTACTTTCTATCGGGATGTTAGAGTCTGAAATACGATATTTAATTCCATTATATTCGATATTTTGTATACGTTTTATGTATATTTTATCTGATATAATGTTTTACTGAAAGAATAATAATTCATAATCATTTTGAAATAAGTATGTTGTATGCATTAATACACCTATGTAAAGAGGTAACATATTGGAAATTATTTATTTCATACACACACATACACTTTCATCTATACAAACTAATAGCGTTTTTCATTGAAAAACATTGCTCTGGTTTTGTACTTTCGAGCAGAAATGACAATGAAGCACCACCAGAACATTGTATTTCTGCTCGAAAGTGCAAAACCAGAGCAATCTACGCCACCAGTGTTTCTCAAAGAAAAATGGCATAATTTAAAAGGTATATAACACGGCGCTTCCACCCCGGTTAGAAACTAGGTTTTACAGTGATTGCATGTACATACCTTTTTTTTATTACATTTACGTTCTTAAACTCGCTCAGAACAGGGCAATTGGCCGAAAGCGGTAACGAGTAGTTCGTAGATGCCGACCTTATTTCTTTCTCCGATTTTCGTTCATCACATTCAGGTGAGAAAGTGCAACTATCTCTAGAGGGTACAAAATCCGAATCCGATTTGGACTTTCTCTACAACACAATCTACAAAAACAAAACATAAAATTTCATTTACCTGTAACGAGCACACCTGAACTTACCCTTCTGTGAAGTTTCCTTGCGAAAATAGCTTGAAATCGAACGTTGGGACATGTTTTGTTACATTCAAAGCCAACAGTGAAAAATTATAGCTATAGTAGTTTTCAAAAGCAATCTTTGCTAGGAACGAGAGATGTTTGTTTACCGGATGATAAAGCAATTTTCTGTGTTTGCATTTGACATTTATACCCTGTGAGTAGGGCTCGCCTGTGGATGGTGGTGTAATATTGCACTCATATTTTACTCTAACGAATGTGCGACTAATTAAAATTTAAATTAATCCAAAGGAATTGAAATTTAGTTGCAATAAAAAAGTTATTTGAATATCATAGTTACTTTTGTTCAAAAATCTGTGAAAATCTGTAGTTTTTAGTGAAAATCTGTCATCTGTGTAGACAGATTCTGTATAAAATATTTTCGAAAATATCTGTGGTTTTACAGAAAAATCTGTGAATGTGGCAACCCTGGTGGTAACTAATGTTTAGAGTACACTGAAAGAAAACGCCAGCCGCATTTTGAATGAAACTTCATTCAATGCGATAAATAACTGAGAATTCCGACTATTGAATGATAGAACAATGTGCATGATTATATGATCAATATTCAGTGAGTTTTACATCTTATATGTGTGATTACCATTCATATATTCTATGACTGTCAGTTACGTTTGAAATGTTAGTGAACTGTGTGTTAATCATCGTGAATCAGACTGAATGTATGTTACCCATTGTCATTTAATCCCTGAGAAGAGTTTAATCCTAAGAATGAATTATAGAACAGTTCGAATAATTTTATGGTGAGCGAAAAATGAGTTTCATACTCATTTCTTCTGATTTTCTTCCATCATTTATATGATTGGCATAAATATATGGAATTGTATTACAATTGTATGTAAAATTGATAAAATCGAAATGAATCTGTTATATGATATTCCCGCAACAAAAATCTTTCCATGCATGTATTATTTTCATTTTGCAGTGTTTCATACAATCGAACTCAGAAGAATTTCTTGTTTCGAAATTTGAATGAAACTTTAATTAATGTTGAAGGAAAAATAACATAGCATGAGTTTATTATTAATTATCAGTCCGTTTCCTTCAATTGTTAAAATATTTTTGGATAACTTGTCAGAATGTAAACAAAACGCGTTTTTTAACCGAAGTTATACGATTAAGGTTTTTATTTAATACGTATTGTGGTGGTAATACGAAATCAGTGATTAAGAATGGTGCTCGATGGAAATATTGGAAAACCTGGTGTCAGAGTACTTTGGTGAGTATTCAGTGAAGTATGAATCTGTAGTAGACTTAGAATTCACGTAATGTAAGGGCAATCTCTGCTTTAGACAAACAATTATTGTGGCCAATTCTATTTTTCTTGGATTGTATATTGCCCCCTTAATTAAGTAAATTCAAAACCTTTTTGAATCCGCATATCGGATCAATTATATTTCATTTGTATCTACTATCTTAAACAATCAGTTTAATAAGAGGAGACTTGCTCCGACCTCCGACCCTAATGTTTAATAGAAAATCGAACCAAAGAACTGAATCGAAATGAATGACGACGCTTTTTAAAGAAAAAAAAACTCAGATTTAATCAGTAGAATGAAACATGATCAAAATTTGACAAGAATGTTTTCATTCTACCATGGATCTACTGCATACTTTTGAAATGGATCAAATCTGAGTATTTTCTTTTTCTACGCGTCTTTTTCCAGAATTGCTATGGAGATGGAAACCAACAAATCTCTGTAACTATATTGCAATTCAGAACTTGATCATCTGCATACTTTGCTACAAATTTTTAGTGTACAAGTCAATTAATTTTATTGTAAATAAAAATATTATTTTAAATAATCGTGTAAATTTATTTTAAAATCATTACTTTTACAGACAATAAATAACAAAAAATAAATCGTGTTTACTTTATCCAAATTTAACTTATCTGGCTGCCTAAATGAATTTATTGTGAAATCGTTTGGTAAGGTTAGAACGGTTTTCAACAGTAATATAATTTACATTTGAATGGATAGGGAAAAGTCGTATATCTCACAGCAAACGATATTTTATATGAAATTGATACTTTCAACTTCAAAGTTTTCTTACATTTTCTTATATTGATAAACCATTGTATTTTTCATTTGACCAACCAATTCCACAGTGGAAATAAGTGATTCTCAATCGGAAGTATTCGGTTAAATACAATTTATTGTATTTTGATGACAAAATATATTTTTCACTGTGCAATATGTTGGTTTCTGCTGCTAAATGATGAATATATTCAAACTGTACACTTGATTCTTTTAAAAAAAATTAATGAATATCACTGGAAATTTGTTTGAAGCACATACACTTATAAATTGAATGAATCCAAAATGTAGATGATTTTCGTTTCAAAATTAATCATCACGGCAGCCATATAGGAAATACTATTCATTTTGTAGTGCGTATGATGTTCGTACATATAATCGCATACCATAAAACGAATGAATTTAATCTACACCAATCGTCGGATGACATTAAGAAAATTTTCATGTAGTTTTATGTATTACGGAGTCCTCATAATGCGGATGATATTAAGATGAATTAATATTGAAATTATACAGTTGGAAATGAAAATAAATTAAAATGCAAATGATCTACTATTAAAAAAGTACGGGTGTGTAATGTCAGAGACATAACTGGATGTCGTGAATACGAATGAAACTGACACGATTTCATTACACTCTCGAATTCGAATTGATAGTTGATCGATTGTGTGAATTGCGAAACTTTCTCCCTTTTCACTACTAAAATTTTCAACGATTTTTGACGTCGATTATCTCATTTCGGATTTATATAATTCATTAAAATAAACTATCAAGATGCTGTACAGGATCCATTTCTGCCTTTTAGGAGGACTAAATTGTGGAATTCTCTACACGGGCAAAATTCCCATTCTACACACTTAAAACCGTTTCTTGAGCTCGGCATATTAAAATGCCGAAACTGATCAGCAACACGTAAATTTGCTGATAGCTCAGTAATCAATACGCATGTTTCTGAACTTCGTTAAATGCATTCACTGATATTTCGGTAAAATGCTTCATTTTGCCGAAATTTGGCATAATTGCTTGCTGAATGTATCAGTAAACAACAGATATGCCGACATCAGCAGCGACGTTTGCCGAGATTTCGGAATATGCGCTAGCTTTTGCCGAAATTCAGTACAACAGCTGTCATTTTTGCCGCGTAAAATTTTCGCTTCGCATTGCGCGATTATTTTCTGATGAAACTCTCTAGTGAAAAAATGGATAATCTTCGAAGAAGTGTGGAACCACTTGCGAGTAAACATATTGAATAAATAGCTTGAATGTTTCGCTTTATTAAAAGCGACTTTATCAGAGCACTCGCGATTATAAGGGAAAACACCCAACTCGGGGCTCAAAGCGTCCGTGAGACAAACTTTGGGGGATATGCGAAAAAATAACCCAATGCATGGAATAATTCAATGGATCAAAGTAAGTTTATTTGAACAATACCGTATATGCATCATTAAATATTGAAAATTTTTGTAAACCAGAAATCAATGTATATATTCATTTTCATATTTCCAGCTCGACTCAAGCCATCCGGAAACGCCGCTGATGGTAGTGATGGCTGAGGAATTTGGCGAAGGAGACTGCTCATTAGTTTGGAGAGATGTAATAATTCCCATAGGACCGGAAATACTGTCAGCATTTAAAACTCTTTGCATGGTTTTTACAGTATGCGAGCCTTCCGACATTTTTTTTTAAATTTTTCTGTATGCTACATGCTGGCAACAAATTTGTAAGCCTCCTTTAAATGTTAATAAAATGAATTTTTGATCCTAAATGGCGTGTTTATAATGTTGAGAAATCACAAACAAAATTAATCTACTAGATTTTTAATTACTGATGATTCAGTAATTTATTTTTTCATTTTTTTCGTTTTATTGGATTGCCGAATATTCAGTGAACGTTTCACTAAGCAAACAGTAAATCTTATGCTGACGATTTCGGCAATATTTGACGTTTGTCAAATTTGAGGGTGCCGAGACGCTCAGTAATTTTATTTTTGCCGAGATGATTGCCGATTACTCGGCTGTGCGAATCTCGGCATATTTTTGCCGAGACTCAGCTATAAAATTTAAGTGTGTAGAAATGGGTTAAACGAGTCATGATTTGGGAAAAATAATATATTTTCATGTTATGATAATATACCATGATTAAAATTTCTCGGATCGTGATTCATTCGGACTGTTTTCGATGAAATTTAAACGTAACGCACAAGTTGTTGGGTATAATTTCAGGCGTGTTTCTTGGTAATGTTGGCAACGAAGGTCATTTTTGCAATATAAATTCCGAGATAAATTCAGTGAAAAGTACGACGAGCTTCTTTTAAAATGAAAATATTCTGTTTTTGGAAAACGACGACGCAAGAGATAACGTGTTTACTTGCGTTCATTACTTCAGTTTTGATTTTGTGTTTCTGAATTTAAACACTTAAACGAACTGTATGAAAAAACACGAGTGAATCAAGCCTCTTAGAAAGAAACTCTATGTCGAATTCTTGCAAAAAAATCGTCTTATTCATAATATTATGGTGCATCAATAGGGTAACAGAGGTATTTTGGCCACTTCATATATTTTGGCCCACCTAACAAACTTTATCGATTTTATCGGATTTTATCGATGTTAAGTAACCGATGTTGCATAAATTTGAAGCTAATTACATTAAATTACCCATTGCGGAAGGGTTTTTCAAAAATATTACAACATTTGGTGGATATTTATTCAAAGTGGGCCAAAATACCTCTGTTACCCTACAGCTTGTGTTGTTATATCTATGAAACAAATTAATCAAAGTGGTTGAACAAAATATTTTTCTGATTTTCGTTAGATGGTGTTCCAAATTCACAATCGAATTAAATGCTAGCTCTCGGAATATTATTCCAGCAACAACGATCACATCAAATATGTAGGGATACATTCGAACATGTGACATTGATGTTTGTCAAATGAAAAGTGTCAATTATTGGTTCATTATCTTTATGTTATGTTGGTAAAACAACACGATTATTAAATAACATGCTTCAGGATCAAGTAAACATTTTCAGTAGGTCTTGCTTTTTAATGTCTGCTTTTTGCATACCATGAATCTATTATTCTATCACATCACTTGAGGCAGAGTGTTCAAAGTGATATCCGGGTAGAAAATTAGAGTTACGCGCTTTAAAATGATCGATTTTCGACCACGGTCCCTTTTTTATAACGTTCAGTTGAAGATATGCGCCTGACTACCTCATAATCGACGTCCTTGCGCGAAAAACCCAATCAAAAGTAAAGAGTTTTCCGCTTTTTTTTAAATTTTCAGAAAATCTAATTTTTGAGTTGTTTGTGGTTATCTCACACTGTTCAAAATATAATCCTAAATTCCTGATCATAATTTTTATGAAATAGTGAAAGAATTATGTTGCTGCCATTAATACAAGTCGAGATATTCACGATTAAGTTCTGCCCATTTTTCCATATGGCTAATTTTGAAAAGGCGCCCCATAGTAAAGTAAGTCGTATTCACGACAAAAAGTTTTAATTATGCTCCACTTCCATTTTTAAACATTTCTATGACAGTTGAATTTTTTTACAATTGCATTGGAGCATAAACAAATATATAGACTAGACACTGGTGATCTTTTTTTGATGCACATCACGGTCCTCCGTAAAACTGGCAACAATGACGTTAAACTGGCACCGCTGCTGAGTTCCTATATTTACAATTCACATGTCAAACTATTTGAACACTATTTCAAATTGCATGTATAAGGTCAGCAAATAGCTGGCGATGATGAAAGTGTTTGTATTTATGCTGTTCAATTGGATAATTGTGTTAATCTGCATGGGAGTAGCAAATTCGGCTGTTTAACGACAAGTTTTCCTTCTTCGTTTGGCATTTTGCATTTAGAAAAACTTCGATCTTTTTCATACAACGCATTTGCCACTACGACCAGGTAGTAGCTAGGCCATGATATCCGGATAACTTTCTGAGAGCAGCTCAACTGAACGAGGAAAACCAAGGCTTTTCCTGATGAAGAAGGTATTCTTCAAGTGATCATTCGAACATTACATGTATGATGTGAGAGCGACAACAGTAAATAACATACTATACGGCAAATTTTGATAAACGGAAGTTGATTCAAATTCAGTTTTTTAACATCTACTACATACTATACTGAATCTTAGTTTTTTCGCAAGCTGAAGATTTTCATACAAAGTGCAACAATTTAATTGAAGTGCAGCCATGTTCACAAAAGTATTCTGCGGAGAAATTTGGTAATCGAATAAACTATAATAACCATTGTAGATATTTATATGAGTCTTTGGAAAGAGATTGCGAATAACTAAGAGTTAGAAAACAAAAGCTGATATAAATACATTTCACCCCTTTCGATTATTAACATACTATTCTAAACAACAAATCAAAAATGCTGCTTTTGTATACAGATATGCCATGTTCAAGATCGGTCATATTTGATCATTTCGGTATGGTGTGAAATAGACCCAATACATTTTGTTCATCGCATCAATTTTGTATTTTTTTATTGGTAATAATATTAATAATAAGACCACTGGAGGCAATATACAAAACATCGGAGCTAGATCGTACTAGAAGCCGCAGCGATGAAGACGAACTGTAATATATATTTTAATTAACAAAAGAAACTAACATTAATATTAATAAAAACTTACTACTGATGAAATTGATTTAAATATTTCCATATTATTAGTCATGTGCAGAGCCGCGGGAAACATCTCCTACGCCTCTGAGGATAAGGCAAATGGACCGTGGCCCGATACATTGGACTTACACTTAGTCACGTTCGTAAATGACCATATCTTCCTGCAACCTGATGTGTTCTAGAGCATCTTGTCGGTTTGAAAAATTATGTATTTTCATGAAAACACGCAACCCCCATTCATAAATCAGAACTGAGCTAAAAAATTCGCTATGCTGAAAAAAATTGTTTAAATCTAGCTATCAAATCCATCTTAAACAAGTTCTTAACCTACCATTCCAAATTCTTGTTCTGGAAGCAGTTTTTGTTCCAGATAAATAATCATTCTTAACTTATGATTCTCGTCTAAGATATTGGATAGTTCATTCCAACTCGTTAATTCCATTATTTTGGAAAGGTATCTACCGTATTTTTTGTACTTAATAAAAATGTGCCGCAGTTCATTCTCAAAATCAGTGAACGTACTTAAAATGTATTCAAGAGATAAGTGAAGACAATCTCTGAAAAAAATCCTCATTATATTCAAGAAATTGTTTTTAATTTTTTCAAGCTACATTGGATTGAATACATTAATAATTAATTCAAATAATAATAATACTATTACCCTTTTGCAGTATTCGATTGATCATTGAAAAATGAAGGCATGAAATGCCTCGAACATATCCGCCGATGCTTCATGTTTGAGTTTTTTCCTTCCGCTTCGTCGAATCCACAAAATCGAATCCATTCTTCAAGACTAGGAAAAAGCGCATTTTAAATATTATTCAAATACTAAAGAATACAAGAATATAAAAAAAATAAAGTATATTACCGTTCGGTTTCCTTTGGGAATTGGAACAAAGAAACAGTCGGAGATTTTCTTCGACAGTTTTTCAGCACGCAAAGCTTCCCCATCTTTCAAAACAAACAATTTGTTACCATTAGCGACAACGATAACATTTGTTTATTTTCACTCACGGCATACTCCCAATCGAAATGATGTCAATGCAATCATTCTTGCGCGCCACCAAGTGGTGAGTGCAGTCATTTTATAAGGTACCGAAAGAACTCTACAATGAATCGAAATTATTTCAGTTTTTCTTCGGCAGTCTCATGTCTTATTATTTGTCTTTGGTTGCTCTGCAAATGGTAGGGAAAATGAACCACACAACTTTTATTTGAATGCTCTTGTATAGATTCAGACATCTCGCGTTCTGATTGGCTGGTGCTTTCATGGGTTAAATCAAACAGGTTTTTCAATAGTGTACCATTGAAAAACTTCAATGTTGTTGCAATACACGTTCAAGTTAAAAAATTTCGATTCTATTGGTAGTTAGATTATATAAATCCTTCTACAGATCACTGAGCTATGAGCTTTCAAAATGCGAGAAAAGCAAACGCGCCTTATGAATTTTCTTCTTTGATACTCGTTTATACCAAACATGTCAGAAAAGTTTAATTTTGAACTATTTGATAATATGTCACAGAACTGAAAATTTTATCATAAAATTGTGATCATATTTCCGATGGCGTGTAGCAAGAATTATGTTGATTCATTAGATATAACATGAGATATTCACGATCAAAAACTTATCACTCTCTCAGAGGGTAAATTTTGAAAAGGCGCCCCATAGTAAAGTAAGTCGTATTCACGACAAAAATGATCTTAGCTATTGGTCTAAAGTCAGTGCCGAAAATAAAACAGCGCCACGAGCACCGTGGCTTCGGATATTGCGTTTCGTGTTTCTCTTTGTGCACTGGCACGTAATGGCATTCTCAATACACGTGGTGGCGGTGGTTATAACAGATCGGCTGAAAAGTTCGTATCGTGAGAGGGCGCCACTAGAATTAAATCCATACCATTTTCAGTTAGTACCAACCTTCAAAAGATACGTGTATAAATTTGACAGCTGTCTGATTATTAGTTTGTGAGATATTGCATTTTAAGTGAAGCTACTTTTGTTATTGTGAAAAAAATGGAAAAAAAGGAAATTCGTGTGTTGATGAAACACTACTTTTTGATGAAAAAAGAGTGCCGCCGATACCAATGGCTTGATGAGTGATATCCAGACTCTGCACGATGAACGCAGTGGACATCCAAAAGAGGCTGTTACCGATGAAAACGTGAAAAAAAATCCACAAAATGATATTCAATGACCGTAAAGTGAAGTTGATCGAAATAGCTGACACCCTAAAGATACCAAAGGAACGTGTTGGACATATTATTCACGAATATTTGGATATGAGAAAGCTTTGTGCAAAATAGGAGCCGCGTGAGCTCACAATCGATCAAAAACAACAACGAATTGATGATTCTGAGCAGTGTTTGGAGCTGTTATATCGAAATAAAACCGATTTTTTTCGTCGATATATAACAATGTGGAGTGGACTGTACGCGATGAACCGAACCCAAAGCGTGGAAAAACTCAACAATCGGCCGGGAAGGTTATGGCGTCTGTATTTTGGGATTCGCATGGTATAATTTTCATCGACTACCTTGAAAAGGGAAAAACCATCAACAGTGACTATTATATAGCGTTATTAGAGCGTTTGAAGGACGAATTTTTTTTAAAAAAAACGGCTTCATTTGAAGAAGAAAAAAGTTTTGTTTCATCAAGACAATGCACCGTGTCACAAGTCGATGAAAACCATGCTGAAATTGAACGAATTGGGCTTCGAATTGCTCCCTCATTCACCGTATTTTCCAGATTTGGCCCAGTGACTTTTTCCTGTTCTCAGACCTCAAGAGAATGCTCGCTGGTAAAAAATTTAGAAGCAATGAAGTGGTAATCGCTGAAACTGAGGCCTATTTTGAGGCAAAGGACAAATCGTACTACAAAAATGGTATCGAAAAGTTGGAAGATCGCTATAATCGCTGTATCGCCTCTGATGGCAATTATGTTGAATAATAAAAACGAATTTTGGCAAAAAATGTGTTTAATCCACCTAGCAGTGAGATGATACCTTTTATTATCAATTTGCAAGAGTTTTTTGCATGAATATTCATCGGTGTTTTAGTTCTCATGACATTATTCTAATGACCGTCGTTTTAAGCGGCAACTTGTGATTTTAATCACTCAAAACCCTGTAATGTCGAAGCTGCAAATCGGATCGAATTTGAATCTAAACGTGTGACAATCGATTGAACATTCCATGAGATGTCGAAGAAAGTTTCAGTTTAGAGTTTACGGTTATTTACGGTACTTCCAGAGCCGGTATTCAGGAACCAGCATAACTCAAAACGATCCGTATGGCAAAAAAATATAACGAAATTGCAATAGTTTTCAGTCCAACTTTGAAGCGTTTTAGAATTGTCATCTTCTATATTGGATTGAATTTTAAAAACTCATCACCCTGTAATTCCAGAATCGGATGAAATTCATTAATTTTGCATGGGACCATAAATCCCTTAATTTGAATTTTTGTTTTCGAAATTCAATTTTTTGAGAAAACGATTGAATACTGGAACCGGAATTCAAAATCAGTGTAGTCAAAGTCAGTTAAATTCACCTGAGGAGTTGTATAGTTTACATTTGATTCAAAATGTTCGAAAATCAGTGCAGACTGACTAAAAAGCAAGATGTTTTATAGAATCTTAAGACCCTTCATTTGAATCTTTGATGGTTCTTAGATTTCATTTGAATCTTAGATCGGTTCAGCCATCTATGAGAAAAATGAGTTACACTATTTTAATTTCGTTTGACATAGCATCCTGTAGCTCAGGAACCAGAAGTCGGATCCAGACGTAATTCAGGAACTTTGTTTGGAAACACTTCTCATATGAATCTGAGTTTGTAGAAAACGGTTGAGTCATCTCCATGAAAATTGGGTTAAAATCTATTCCACACAAGCATTTGCTGATCTCGACGAACTGATTCGAATGGTTTATTGGTGTCATGTTCTTCCAGCATTCATTACTGTCAGTAGTCTAAATCAATATAATTATGCAATTGTTTTTAACTCGAAAATGCTGCCATCTTGGCCATCATCTGATTTATATATGTCGTATTCGAAAGATTATGTTGCCAAAAACGAACCGTGCTAAAATCGGTCCGAGTCAAACTGTCATGAAAAAGGATGTTGTACACAGTCTTAGTGATACTAACATACAACATCGTATGTAACAGTATAAAAAATCGTGTTTCACATTGCTCCCAAGCATTGCATTATCATATAGCGCTCAAAATTCCTACTACTGGCATAAGGGGAAAAGTCGCTTACACAAAAATATCGATATCTCCGTTAAAAATGGACGGATTTTAACAATCTATGGCTTGTTGGTTAGGTATTACCGTGTGGAATCTAAGTCTAAAAATATATTCTGTTTTTAAGGTCAATTGTGACAGGTATTGTCAGAAAACTGAAAATTTTGACATAAAACTTCGTATAACTCAAAAGGTAAACATGCGATCTTAAAACCATTCAATAGCGTTCTGGGTGACGGGGAGACTTTTCATTTGCGACTAGTTTGATCAAAATCGGTCCAGCCATCTCTGAGATCTCGACCTCTTAGTTGACGACACACATACAGACACACACATACACACACACACGGACATTTGCTCAGTTCGTCGAGCTGAATCGATTGGTATATGACACTCGGCCCTCCGGGCCTCGGAAAATTTTTCTAAAGTTTGAGCGAATTCTATACCAATTTTTTATATTTATAAAAAAAAGGCAAAAATGTGTGTTTCTATTAAACGATACGAACTTTTCAGCCGAACTGTTATGAAGCACGCAGTGCAGTGCAGTGTTTGGACATGCCTGATGCCTAGGTTTAACACTGCATCGGTGTAGTGTACATAGAAGCAAAAACACGATGAATTGGACAGTGAAACTTAATACTTCAGAAGCCGTATACATATTGTATACATGTTGAATCATTTGTTAAAACAATGGTTCACAATTCGTAATCATCTGTACAATTGATTTCATTGGTAATTATTCATTTTTTTTCATAAATTCGTTTATTTCTTAAGGCAGTTTACATAAGTTTTTTTTCGCCGTAGCATCACTTTTACATAAAATTCTTATCCTAGTTTAATTCTAACAAAGTCACAACGATTTGAATTTATTAAAACATATTCCTCGTATTACTTAAATATCATATTAGGTAACTCGTCATTAATTATGAAATCTACTCGGAAATATTATTTGAACCAAACGATTAACTTCTATAAATTATAAATAAGCTGTTATTTTCAGACATTTTGTTGATAGTTTCATAAACTGTTTCGAGTTTGTTTGTATCATTACATAATTTCAATTCTAATTTAG
Source organism: Malaya genurostris (assembly GCF_030247185.1). Classification (NCBI taxonomy): domain Eukaryota; kingdom Metazoa; phylum Arthropoda; class Insecta; order Diptera; family Culicidae; genus Malaya; species Malaya genurostris. The sequence goes on along the minus strand of NC_080571.1, from coordinate 134,545,432 downwards.
CTATTGGTTGAACTCATGGACGCAGCTGGAATCAGAACTAAGTCTTAAAAGCCTTTATTAAATTGAAACTCCAATTTTCTTTATGAAATGATAAATAAGTTTCATGTATGGAAGGTCACGACAAGCAAGAATGTCTCGAACTGGGACATTGGATAGTCTACCTTGGGTACGCAAAGAAATTATTAGTTGAGATCTGTCATCACGATACTCCACGCATGTCCAAACGACATGATCAATATCCCGATAACCTTCGCCACAAGCACAATGATTAGTCTCGGAGAGCCCAATTCGAAGGAGATGTGCATCTAACGTGTAGTGATTGGACATGAGTCTGGACATCACACGAATGAAATCCCTACTTACATCCAGTCCCTTAACCATGCCTTTGTCGATATTTTCGGAATAATCGAGTGCATCCACCGACCCAGATCATCTTTATCCCAAGAAGCTTGCCAGCTGGCAAGTGTTCGTTGGCGAGACGAGCTATAGAATTCGTTGAAAGCAATCGGTCTCTCATAAATTTCACCCTCAATAGCACCACGTTTGGCTAAAATATCGGCTCTTTCATTGCCAGGAATGAAGCAATGAGCCGGGACCCAGACTATAGTGATTAGATAATTATTGTTCAATATGTCGTTCAGGCAAAACAGTGCTCAGGAAAAACGGTTTTGCCCAGGAAAAACGGTTCAGTCTTGCCAGTCATGTTTGAGCGAATGGCTTCAATTGCACTTAGACTATCTGTGAAGAGGAAATAATGGTTTGGAGATAATGTGACGATTACACTCAGACTATCAAGAACTGCTGCTAACCTCACTTTATAAACAGATGCAGGTTCTTGAAGCCTAAATGAAACCGAAACATTATTGTTGAACATACCAAACCCTGTCGCTTCTTCAATTCGCGATCCGTCCGTGTAAAACATTTTCTCAGGGTCAATATGCCTGAACATACTTGAAAATATTTTTGGGATTTCCGTCGAGCGTAGATGATCCGGGATTCCACGCACTTCGCGCTGCATGGATGTATCGAAAAATAAAGTTGTGTCAGGGACATTTAGGGGGCTGTCACGGATAGGAATATATCTTGATGGGTTGATTTCCTGTGACCTGTGATTAAAATATACTGTCATGAATTTTGTTTGAGATTGAAGCTCGACTAGTCGTTCAAAATTATTAATTACCATGGGATTCAGCACCTCACATCTTATTAGCAGGCGTGATGAAAGCTCCCAAAATCGATCTTTTAATGGAAGAACTCCCGCCAGAACTTCAAGACTCATTGTATGTGTCGAATGCATGCAGCCTAAGGCAATTCGCAAACAACGGTACTGAATTCGCTCAAGTTTGATAATATGAGAGTTTGCAGCGGAACGAAAACAAACGCATCCATATTCCATCACTGAAAGTATCGTTGTTTGATACAATTTTATTAGATCTTGCGAATGAGCACCCCACCAAGATCCTGTTATTGTTCGAAGAAAATTTACTCTTTGTTGGCATTTCGTTATCAGATACCTAATGTGTCCTCCCCACGTGCATTTGGAATCGAACCACACCCCGAGGTATTTAAAAGTTAAAACCTGTTGTATCATTCTTCCCATCATATGAAGCTGAAGCTGCGCGGGATCATGCAGATCAATGTTACAACGGACAAGTTATCTAAGGTATCTTGCAATGGTTTATGCAGATCAATAGCTTTGGGTCCAGTAACTGAAACCACGCCAATTGCCTTAGTGTACATGGGGTTACTAGACAGCTGTCAATGTCATTCACGTAAAAATTATAAAGGAGTGGGCTGAGGCATGAGCCTTGCGGTAGACCCATGTAGCTAATTCTGAATGTTGCCAAATCGCCATGTGAAAAATGCATGCGTTTCTCTGACAAAAGGTTATGCAAATAATTATTTATAACCGCTGGGTGTCCATGTTGGAGCTTGTCTGAAAGAACATCAATGGAAACTGAATCAAATGCTCCTTTAATGTCTAAAAATACAGATGCCATTTGTTGTTTTTGAGCGAAGGCAATTTGGATGTCAGACGAAAGTAATGCAAGGCAATCATTCGTCCGTTTATTTCTACGGAAGCCAAACTGAGTATCTGACAACAAACCGTTCGTCTCGACCCAAGTGTCGAGACGTCGTAGAATAATTTTTTCGAACAATTTTCTGATGCAGGACAACATCGCAATGGGTATATATGAGTTGTGATTGGAAGCTGGTTTCCCCGGCTTTTGAATGGCGATAACTTTCACTTGCCTCCAGTCAGGTGGAACAATATTTTGCTCAAGGAACTTGTTGAACAATTCCAACAAACGTCTTTTTGCGAGGTCGGGCAGATTCTTCACCAACTTGAATTTAATTCTGTCCAATCCAGGAGTGTTATTGTTACAAGACATGAGTGCTATGGAAAATTCCATCATTCAAAATGGGTTATTAATAAAACCATTATTTGGATGAGATCCTCGAATAATGCTCTGCGTAGGAACAGAATCTGGGCAAACTTTCCTAGCAAAGTCAAATATCCATCGGTTCGAGTATTCATCACTCTCATTGCCCACGTTACGATTCCTCATTCGTCTGGCCGTATTCCAAAGAGTGCTCATTGAGGTTTCTCTTGACAAACCTTCGACAAAATGTCTCCAATAGCTACATTTTTTGGCTCGAAGTATGCTCTTGTACTTGGTTTCTAAAACCATAAGTTTTTCAAAATTCTGAGGAGTTCCTCCTCCTCGTTTTAGAAACGTCTTGCAAGCATTTTGTTTTGCGAGATTGGCCTCTGAGCACTCTTTGTCCCACCAGGGGTTGGGAGGTCTTCTGTTATTCGTTGGCCCAGGAAAGCGTTTAGTTTGGGATTGTTCTGCGGCCTCCAGAATCGAACAAATGAGGAAGTCATATTCTTCAAGTGGATGAAGCTCTTCCATTGAATTCAAAATACTAGAGATACTACTTTGGTATTTAATCCAGTCGATTTTTTTGTCAAATCATATGGAATACTAGCTGAAGTAGCAATGCAATTGCTATTGCTAATTGAGATGATGATTGGTAAATGATCGCTACCGTGTAAATCAGGCAATATTTTCCAGGTGCAATCTAGTCGAATTGATGTTGAGCAAAGAGATAGATCTAATGCACTTGGGCGTGCAGGAGGTCTTGGGATCCGTGTCATGCTCCCCTTATTTAAAACTGTCATGTTAAAATTGTCACAAATGTTTTGTATTAAAGATGATCTGTTATCATTGTAAACGGAACCCCTACATAATACCGTGCGAATTTAAATCCCCCAGAATCAATCGTGGAGCAGGAAGGGCTTCAACCATTTCATTAAGCTGTCGCTGTCCAACTTGTGCTTTTGGAGGAATATAAACCGAAGCTATACAAATATCTTTTCCTTTAATGTTTATTTGGCAAGCAACAACTTCTATACTAGATGTTGAAGGGATGTTTAATCTATAAAAGGAATAGCCTTTCTTAATTCCCAAAAGCACTCCACCATACGGAGAGTCTCTATCGAGACGTATAATGTTGAAATCATTAAAATTTTAAGCTATGTTTGAAGTAAGCCATGTTTCGCATAAAGCAAATACATCACATTTTTGACTATGCAATAAGATTTTAAATGAATCAAGTTTTGGCATGATGCTTCGACAATTCCACTGCAGGACAGTGATTGTATAAATTGCGGCGGGTGATAAATTATCCATCAAAAGATACAAAACCTGAGACAATTGGCCATTGAGCTGATAACTGCTTCAAAAAGGTTCTAGCTATTGAAAGGAATGCCATTATGAGGGTCTTTAAGGGTTCAGATATATTGAATGCTGAGAAAATCCATTCTACAATTTCCGAAAACTTCAATAATTCTGTTGGTGGCTGTGAAATGGAGCCCACAGGATTATTATCTTTTTCTATGCTAGATCCTGGATTGGTTTGTGAATTTGACAAACCAGGAGGCACTTGACTTTTTTTGTTTAACACGGGGATCTATTTTTGAAGATGAAATTTTAGGTGTCTTTTTTGGTAATTTGGAGGAAGGCTTCTTTATTTTAACTGACCATTGGGTAGTTTATCACGAATTACCTTCACTATTTTCGTCAGAGTCAGAGTCCTCTTGTTCCTCTAGACTTGAAAACCCGTTTTCGGTTTCCAAAGGGGGGACATCAATGACCGTTCTAAGCATTTCTGCATATGTGCGCTTAGACCGTGCTTTTAAAGAAAGCTTAATTTTGTCTTTGTGCACTTTAAATGCAGCGCATACTGAAAGATCATCATGAGGGCTCTCCCCACAATAAATACATTTTTCAATTTCCTTGTTGCAATCATTATCTTTACGAGGCCCTTCACACTTAATACATTTTAGTTTATTACTACAGTAAGAAGCTGTGTGTTGGAACAAAAAGCCGAACAGGGAGGCGAATTTTATCGACATAGACATGGGATGGCAACGCAGACCCGGCAAATGTCACTCGAAACGAGTCTGATGGGCGATAAACTTTTTTTCCCTCTTCATGAACTACTGAGTACAGTTGTTTGCACTCCAGTATTTTCACACCCTCAAGCATAGAGTTCTTGAAACGACCAACACCATGCTTGAGTAAATCATCTACCGAAAGACTCGCTTCGGTAACAACACCGTCAATTACGACATCTTTGGAGGGTATGTAAACTTTATGCTCTTTAATGAAATGTTCCGAAGAGACAATATCATTCGCGTGTTTCAAATTATTTACTACAACACGAATTTTATCGTTATTCACTTTTATGATCTCTTTAATTGAGGAGAATCGTGATGTCAAACCTTTAGAAATTTGTAAAATGTTTAATGGCTTTGATTTACGTCTAAAAAAGACTATCCAAGGCCCAGAAGAGCTCTCCTGATATTTTTTCGTTCGGGGGGGTATAGGATTCATGCTAGGATTTATGTCCATGGATTCATCCATCACATTAAAATTTTTAATCAAACTTTAAAATAAAAAATGAAACCAACACTACACAGTACTCAATCAAAAGGAAAAAAAGGAAACGAAAAAACTTCTACCTTGAAATTGTTGTCTATCTCTGTTGCACTGCCGTGTAGATCCTCGTTGCTCTAGATGTTCTTGTTGGATGTATCTGGACGTTGATACAACGCTGAAGCTAACTGTAGCGATAGAATACGATGTGATGCTACTGCTACCTGACATCCAGCACCACTCGATTTCCGATTCTCTTTTGTCTTCGCCAACTGTAACCAGCGCAGGTCACCGGTGTATACCTGCGTGTTGTATGGCAGTGGAAAGATCGAGTTGTCTTGTCTCCTTCTTCCTTGTGCTCCGCATCGATATGCTTCTGCACCGAAGTGCCTTCGCACCGGTGTGTCTTTGCACTCTCCTGCTTCTATGTGCCTTGGCACTCTCCTTCTTCGATGTGCCTTTGCACTCTCCTGCTCAGCACTTGTGGCTGTATATTGTGGCCTGGGTAGAGCTTGGGAAACGCCCTTTGTTGTTTCCTTCACCAGCTTGGCCCAGCACCAGGGCTCTCTTATGCAGCACGACTATACGTTATAGCGGCTGCTGTCAACAGGTCTCTACCTGTAGTTCAACCAAATACAAATTATAATACGGAGTACTCCGAAAGATTTTCAAGGACACATTTTGCATCGTGCGGTACACTGTCATGATACACTGTCAGAGTGACAATGTACTTTAACGAATTTTCTATAAAACTAGCAACGCTGAAAGGTAAGAACAAGATCACCATAGTTACTGTTTATTATAGTGAAAAATACGAAAACAAATTCACAAGCGAAGTCGGAAAAGCAGGACGAGACGGTGATATTGACGACGATCACGATGGCACATCAAACTGGAAGATGTTTTGAAGGTACTGACTCGACGACTCAGAAAATTCATTTCATTATGCTTTTGTGCTAACGGCAAGACCTGTGTGTATCTATTTTTTGTAGGTGATCGAAACTATGGGCAAGAAAAATGAAAATGAACTACAGGATAAAGCAACTGATTTAAGGCCATCGTCCAAGTACCATGCGCGCGGGTGGTTTTAGGAAATTTTCGATGGAAATTTCGAAAAATATGACAAAACCAAAAACATACAGACCTTTGAAATACTTTTATCTATCTACAAGGTGAAAATGACTGAAAAATTCGAAGGATTTTACGAGTCTTATCAAAAATAGCGCTGAAAAAATGAGCTTTTTTTGTAATTTTTCACAATTATTTGAAAAAATAATTCGATGGAATGAAATTTTTTTTTCAAAAAAAACCTCATGCTGGCAACAAGGATCACATTCGAAAACATTTTTGGAAAACCTTTTCACGCTTTCCATGGAAAATCAACGAATTTCATATAACCGATTTCGTGGAAATTTTTGAAATTCGTGGATTTTCTATGAAAAGCGTGAAAAGGTTTTCCAAAAATGTGTCCGAATGTAATCTGTGTATCCATAATAAAGTTTATTTGAAAAAAAAAGTTTATGTCATCGCTTTATTTTTCCAGATAATTGTGAAAGATAAAAAAAACACTCATTTTTCAGAGCTATTTTTGATAAGACTCGGAAAATCCTCCGAATTTTCCAGCCATTTTCACCCTGTAGATAGATAAATGTATTTCAAAGGTCTGTATGTTTTTGGTTTTGGCAAATTTTTCGAAATTTCCATCGAAAATTTCCTAAAACCACCCGCGCGCATGGTACTTGGACGATGGCCTTAAGTCTTTCTCCTGGCGATGGTCAAACAAGTAAAAGAAATGATACGAAGGTCGGTTCATTAAGTCAGTACATTTTTTAAAGTGATTTGTAAAGCTACAGACTAAAAATACATTCCATCAACTGAATATTTACCATTTATTTACAATGCTAACCGAAAGCTTTGCTCAGCTGCATAGCATAATCTGACGTTTCTAAAATTGAAAATGTTCTGTTTAACAGCTTGATGAATCAATTCTTGATATTCACCAAAACGCTGTTGATAGGAAAAAGTAACAAAAGCCTACGAAAAATAAATTGTATCAATAAGCATAGCAGATGAGCCTGAGATGAGCCATGGCCCATGTATGTAGGTAATGCCGCCAATGTAAATTGCAAATGTTGTCTCACTATGCGGAAGCGATCAGTTGATCTTCTAGGGTTGCGTTTCATAGTATTGTAACATAGAGATTACGTTTACGATGACATCTTCGTATAACGTGAAAATGTACGGGATGGGATAGGATTTTGTAATCTTCGAGTTTTGAAAAATAAAGAACAGCAACGATAAACATAAACAAACAAGTTTGTTTTGCACCGTAGCAACTAGCATAAAGCGTTGCCAGAAACGATCTCTTTCCACATTTTCAAACTATCGCAACGAAAGGGAGATATTTGCTAGGCTTACTTGTTCATGCTGTGAACCAAACATTGGCGATTCGTTTATATGGGACTTAGGGGTATTATTATTTGTATTTGGTTCAACCGTTGTCGTATTTCGCGCGTGTAAACCAACCAGCGTTATTAAACTGTACGTTTCTATACACAACCTTCTCGGTTGAACGGCTATTACTGAATTATTTAATTTGCAAGAGCTTAATTGTACTAATCTATAGAAATAAATTGTAGTGATTATGGATGCAGAATATAAAGCTATGCATCAAATAAAATAATGATTGTAATTTGCATTCATGTTTTGTGGATATCGAATGCAGTGAGGATATGACGAATGAGGTGAAAGATTAAAAAAAAATATAAGAATATGTGCGTTCACTCAACAGTCAACCGTCGGGCATTCGGTTTTTTATAACGCATTCGTGTAACGTCGGGCATTGATGAATCTCCGAACACATATCGAAGAGAATGTATATGATATTAACTATTTTTGAACATCATTCGTCATTTAGTGTTCACTGGGAGTTGTTTCATATTTATATACAGTGCACAATGAGCAAGGCAAGGCAAGGTTAACAAAGTAGAACACGAAGACACTGTCTCTTATCGATGCTGTGCGTTAAAAAACGGAAAACAATGTGAATATGAGCAGAAAATTTTCGTTGCAGGTAAAATAATAATCCAGTTCAGACTCATAATGTCATGTGTGATTTCACGAATGCTTTTGCAATCATACAGCTTATGTTAATCAATGTTATTTCCAAAGTCATCCTAAACTTCTTTCATGAAAAAATTACAGCAAATTTCAAGCGACATTTTTTATGCATTCATCCTGTTGTTGCAAATGGTATAGATTTAAATGATAAGAGAACGAAACGGCATCGAAATTGTGAAACCATAGCAAGAATAGCAAAACCGGGAAAGCTACTAGTTGAGATGAGTAAATACGAAGTTATCCTTGGAACACTGCAATTGGCACGAACGCAAGGATTACCACTGCGGTATCCGGAATGAGATGGAATTCGGACGCTAGTAGCTCCGATTTGGAGAGTTGCTGGCCTAACTATCAATAGCTGAGTTAAGGAATCTGGTCAATGAAGCTGCTGTTCGAATGAAAACAGAAATAAAGCGTGAATTTTCAGGAAAATTTGTACACATGAAGATTGATTACGCCTCTCGTCGAGGACGTTCAATCTTTGGCATAAATGCCCAGTTTGCGGATGAAAATGGTATAGTCAAAGTTAGGCATTTAGGTAAGATATAAAATAAGTGTCTTAAAAAGGCGGGTGGGTAATGTCAGAGACATAACTGTGGGAATTATCACGACGGAACATCCACTAGGCAACGCAGTGACCGGACTCTAACGACGTAACAACTCCGGACAACATCAGAGTAAAAACAGATGCGAACTTGTATGATCAAACGTGTTTATTGTTACTCTCGATACAGTGGAATGAAAAACAATACATAGCAATGAACAGGGTAATAAAGAAGAATGATGCGCATTGGCGCCGTGTGTAAAATATCGCTCCCTCTTATATACTTTTAACACTCCTCCTCGATATTTCATTTATCTTTCATTTTCTATATCATCCGAAACGACTAAACCCATAGCATGTGAGAATTTTTTTTTTGTTTTACTGATCCTAACGGCTTGGTTAGTATATCTGCAATCATGTTATCCGATGAGCAGTATTGAAGATTTAAAACACCTTTAGCTGACAAATCTTTTGTGTAATGCAGCCGAGTATCGATATGCTTCGATCTACGAGATTGTCGGTCCAGCTCTACGAAGTCAATGCAGCTTCGGTTATCTTCGAATACCACAGTTGGTCCACACTGCATTGCTCCAATTTCTTCTAACAATCGCCTTAACCAAACAAGCTCTCTGCATGCCTCCGACAAAGCAATATACTCCGCCTCCATACTTGAAAGAGGAACGCTAGTTTGCTTTCGGCTTGCCCAACATACAGTCGCCTGTCCAACTAGATACAGGTACCCGGAATTTGACTTCCGATCCGACGTATCACCGCTCCAGTCAGCATCGCTATATCCCACAAGTTTCAATGGTTCACCCCTTTTCGATGACAATCTCAACTTGTACTGACATGTCTGTAATAGATATCTAACCACTCGTTTCATTTCGATCCAGTCAACTTCAGTGGGATTGCTAACTTTTCTGCTCAATATAGATACGCTCACTGCTATGTCCGATCGCGTATTCATGGCCACGTATAACAGTGCTCCGACAAGGCTATGATAACGCTCGTTGTTTTTTAGTTGCTTACTCATTTCACGACTTTTATAATTTTCGGTATCGATCGGTACATGTGATCCTTTTGCGTTTTCTAAGCCAAACCGGCTTGCCAGCCTTTTGACAAAATTTTCTTGATCAAGATAATAAAATCCGTCGATACCCTTCACGACACGTATGCCAAGAAAAAGATTAACTTCTCCTAGCGACGACACTGATATTTTCTTCGTTGAATCATTTTCTACCTTCAGTATTTCTATCCCCGTGGGACTTGCGACAATCATATCGTCCACATAGATGAGTAGATACATAAATTCTCCACCGGGTAATCTCTTTGTATACAAACATGGGTCTGATCGTGACTGTTCGAAACCCATCGTCTTCAACATATCGTTTATTGTAATGTTCCAAACTCTGGCAGCCTGTTTTAAACCATACAAGCTACGATGCAGCTTGCATACCAGCTTTTCTTGTCCAGGCTTTATGAAACCTTTGGGTTGCTGCATATACAGTTCTTCTTGTAGTTGACCATGGAGATAAGCTGATTTTACATCGATGTGTCGAACTACCATCTTCTTATGGCCAGCTATCGTTAAAAGAATACGAAAAGTAACCTGTGTAGCAACTGGTGCGAACACATCATCGTAATCAACACAGCAACTGGTGCGAACACATCATCGTAATCAACACCAATCCTCTGCGAGCAACCCTGAGCTACAAGGCGAGCTTTGAATCGAGCCACATTACCAGAACTATCCTCCTTTTTCTTATAGATCCATTTGCAACCTATGGGCGTGCGCCCGGCAGGCAGCTTGACCAAAGACCAGGTCCCATTTCTCATTAGCGCATGATATTCATCTTTCATCGCTGCCACCCACAAGTTCTGTTCAGCTCCTTCAATCGCTTCCTCGTAAGTTCTAGGTTCTTCTGCAATTACTGCTGCATTTGCGACGTCCACTATATAATCATGAAATCGCTTCGGTAACATTCCTCTTGTACTTCGCTTCAAATTTTGTTGCTGTTCACCAGAGGTTGATCCAATTGCTTCCTCCTGTTCATCATCCCAACCATAAAACTCTTCTTCCGACTCTTCTGGTGTCTCCCTGTTATTGTCTGACTCCTCCTGAACTGGACTAACACCACTTTCACCATCGAAACTGATACATTCACCATCGCTTCTAAAATATGAATCATCATGCATCAGTGAACCGTTCTTCAGCTCAATGAACTGCGCATCACGGCTTATTGTAATTCCATCGCAATTAAGGTTCAGAAAACTGTATGCCTTCCTGTCATCACAGTAGCCCACAAAGATTAAACGTTGAGCCTTACTCTCGAACTTGGTTCGCTTTACATCAGGGACATGAACGTATGCCAAACAGCCAAATACCCGCAAATGCTCCAGTGACGGCTTGCGACCAAACCACTTTTCGAATGGAGTTCGATCGACTGAACGCGAAGGTAAACGGTTCTGTAAATAAGCGACAGTCATAACAGCTTCCCCCCAGTACCTTTCAGGAAGCCCCGCATCGAGAAGCATACATCTGGCCATTTCCTGCAATGTACGATTCTTGCGCTCGGCAACACCGTTCTGCTGTGGGGAATATGCAGCGGTGTGCTGTGCTTGAATACCTTCAATTTGATAAAACTGCTTCAATTCTAAATTTACATATTCGCCCCCACCGTCTGAGCGAATGACACATGGTACCCTTCCAAATCGTGTTTTCACGTGAGCCACATACTGCTTTATGCACACTGATGCGTCGGACTTTTGCTTCAACAAACACAGAACCGTGTACCGGCTATAATCATCGATGAGGGTCATTAAGTAACGAAAACCACTTGGTGTAATATTATTCATGGGTCCGCAAACATCCGTGTGGACTAAATCGAGAACTTTCTCAGTTCGGTTGCGTGTTTGTTTTGGGAATGGTTTTCTAGACATCTTACCTTGGAGACAGTGTTCACAAACTTGTCGTAGACCACAGTCCTGCACCTTCAAGCCACTGGCAAGATTGTTCGCTTGGATTCGATCTAATACGGTCGTATCCCGATGCCCTATGCGCCTGTGCCACGTATGCTGACACTGCTGTGAATGATGAGCCTCGTGACTCAAATTTACCTTTTCAGCAACCTTCAAAGTGTACAAATTATCGCTGAGTTGCGCAACAGCAACAACATTCCCCTGCGCACTAACAACACGGCATCGCGTTGCTTCGAATTCGACTCTTAAACCTTTCTGCGTCAGCTTTCGCACCGAGACCAAACCACAGACTAACAGACATGACAGTATGAGTAAATTCTAATAAAAATTATTTTTCGTGATGCACTAGTTCCACCTATATTGTACTGCGCGAACTATTTACTATCTGTACACCCCTTGTGTTATGTAAAAGTTTTTTTACTAGTTGGTTTCCCCTCGTTTGTCAACACCGATCAGCTGCTTGCAGGGATGCCTGATTTCATCAAAATATTTGAAAATGAATCTTCACAATGATTTATTGGATTACGTTGATAATATATTTAACTTTTTCTTGATGTTGGAGGGTAACCATTTATTCGACTCAAATTTGTTCATCTAGACTATTTTTTATTGTGTTGGTAGTTTTCACCCGAAATTAAGTGGCGGCAGACCAGAAGCAAGTAAATATTGTAACAAAACGGGTTCGATTTTTTATTGAGTTGGAGGATGAGAAGTAGGCGCAATTATGTATATAGTTTAGGCAATATCAAAGATAAACTCAAGATAGAGTAGTCTGCGATTTCTTAGGTATCATTTGAATAGGACCCCTCGATGAGCTCGGTTCACTGTCAATTTGAGTATTTTGAAGCAAAACAACAAGTGTCTGATCACTAGATGCGTCGTAACTATGACAATGATTGTTTATGTTTGGAAAAATATCAAGTTACAGTATGAACGATATTGAGAAATTTCGCTTTATATCAGTGATTCTTAGAATAAGAAAGTGAAAACTACTTAGAACCATTGTCTAGAATTTATTTAGTTTGTTATAGCCTCATCCCATGAAGCATCAGTTGTGGCAAGAAATCATTATATGCTGAATGTAAACATATGTGTGCTTCCTTTCTAACTTGTATTGTTTCCATGGCATTTTGTCGGAACTAGTCGACGCTTGTTAACGGAGGGTCAATAAAATTACATTATTACTGAACCAACTGGTTCACGATTACTGACCCAACATTTTTCAATGAAACGTATGGAACATTGTAATCTTCAGTTTATCTTTGGCAATATGTATTAAATCTGTATCCTGCATGAAATTCGCATGGACGCATACAAATCAATACATTACAGGTAATTCTGTATGAATGGCAACTCTGTTGGTAAATGAAAAAAATAAAGACAGTCTAGATGACAGACATGATGTTTTTGATAGGGTAACGTGGCGCCATCATGACACATGTGAGTACTGTCCCAAATAATGGAATATTCGAAATGACCGTTAAAATGATTGAAGAATCAAATTTGAGTGTCCTGTCTGTTAGTCTGTGACCAAACCGCTATCCAAGTTAGGGATGTACAGCACTTCCTTAAAAGTTATTAGAACCACCTTCCCCTCGCCATCGATGCAGTTTACCGAACCGGTACCAATACCGGCAGACGTCGTTTGTGAACCATCTGCCAACACAACTTTGATTCGTACTGTTCCGTCGAACTCGTCGAAGAAACTTCTGTCATTAGTCATATGACTAGAACAACCGCTATCGATGAATCAGCAGCCTTTACGAGAATTATTCCCAACAGTGAAACATATAGCCGCATTAGTGTCATCCGCCTTTTTTGCCTTTGCATCCTCCTGTTTGTTTCCTTTTGAATCAGTATTCTTTTGTTTATACTGCCGTTTATGCTACTGTTGCTCTTGCTTCTGATGTTGTTGCAATAGACGACAATCGCACCGAAAATGCCCAGGCTTTTCACAATGATAACAAACCCTTTCCGGATTTCCTTTATTCTGCAATTTCATTGCCTTTTCACCGTGATTACTCGAACGCTCCAGACGACGTTGGTGTTCATCTATCAGTTTTTGCTTCACAAGTTCAATCGTTTGGTCAGCATCAGGCCTGCTCTCTAATCCCGTTACCAGGGCACCATACGATTCTGGGAGACTACGATAGATCATTGCGATTTTAAGAGGGTTTTCCAATTGTTGACCAGCACAAGCCAGACGGTCGAACAACTCTTCCATTTCAAGAATATGTTTTTCGATATCGCCTCCCTCCACCATGTTTAAACTGCAAATACCTCGTAACAAGGACACTCTTGACGTCATCGTTGTCTTTTCATGAAAATCTTTAAGTTGATTCCATACATTAAGCGCTGAATCAGCATCTCGCACTAGGTGAAGCTGATTATCCTCGATATATAAAATCACAGTTGCTAACGCTTTCTGATCATCCTTCACCCAAGCTGGTGTTACGGGTTCCGGTTTCGCATTTTCAATAGCATTTCCATGCGTGTCTTCCATACAGGATAATTTTGATTTGTTAGTCGAGCGAACGAATATTTCTCAGTCATCTTAAACTCTTCGTTACGTCGAAACAACAAGCGTCCGTTTCGATCTGTTCACTCGTGCGCACTAAGACGTTTCGTAAACAGCCAACTACGGTTGAACTTTGCAATTATAACCTCACTTTCAGTACAGCAAAAAACACTATCCATGCGGTCCAACTCCGAAGCACTACCTTCACAATCACTGGGCCCATAACCTGTGGGAATTATCACGACGGAACATCCACTAGGCAACGCAGAGACCGGACTCTAACGACGTAACAACTCCGGACAACATCAGAGTAAAAAACAGATGCGAACTTGTATGATCAAACGTGTTTATTGTTACTCTCGATACAGTGGAATGAAAAACAATACATAGCAATGAACAGGGTAATAAAGAAGAATGATGCGCATTGGCGCCGTGTGTGAAATATCGCTCCCTCTTATATACTTTTAACAATAACTGGATGTCGTGAATACGAAAACAACTGACATGTTCCTTAACTAGTTGATCAATTGTATGATATTTTGTTCACTTCCTCAGAACGCGTTCTTATTGGCATGGGTCAAATGAGACAGGTTTTTCAATAGTGTACTATTGAAATACTTCAATGCTTTTTCTTTTCACGCTCAAGTTGAAAAATTTCGATTCAATTGGTAGTTAGATTATATAATTCCTTTCACAGATCACTGAGCTATGAGCTTTAAAAATACGAGAAAGGCAAACGCGCCTTATGAATTATCCTCTTTGATACTCGTTTATACCAAACATTTCAGAAAAGTTTAATTTTTGAGATTATGTCACACAACTGAATATTTTATCATAAAATTGTGATCATATTTCCGATGGCATGTAGCAAAAATTATGTTGATTCGTTAGATACAACAAGAGATATTCACGATCAAAAACTTATCACTCTCTCGGAGGGTACATTTTGAAAAGGCACCCCATAATAAAGTAAGTCGACAAAAGAAAATGATACACTGACTGATATGATAGAAAATATTAAATGATACAGATATACAACATAACTACTGAGCCGTATTAGGTCTCAAATTCATTGTTTTGTTGATATTCAAAGTAACGTAATGTTCATTAACTAAAATATTTTTGAATATTGTTCATAAAACCAATTATTTTTCAAATTGAATGTATAAAGTTTAATGATGAACGGTCAATTCTTAAAGCATTATTCGAAATGGTTCTAAGACAGACGAAAGAAAATCTGGCTGCAGTGACACAATCTGTAACTGAAGATTTCGGGATTACACAAAAATTTAACTTCTCTCAATTGCCAGCGATAATGGGGCAAATATGGTAGCTGCAGTCGCGAAATTGAGAAATATGTTTGCTGGAGATGAAATTACGTTGAATACGTTGATGCCTAAGGAATCGGATATTCTGAAATCTGTTGATTCATCACTATACGATGAATACGAGAGTAGTGATGATGAGCAGTACGAAACATCAAGTTATGAACCTGATATTTTGGACGATTTTGATACTGAACCAGATGGCAGTAGAGATTGTATACTTGATCTACCAGATGCGCTGTTCATACCGCCCAATTAGTAGTTTGGGATATCATGAAAATCTACAAAAATAGAATGGCTGCCGTCAACCAAGTTTGCATTCAGATGCGCATCAGATATGCGCTGCACAGAACTTTCCTTTACCTCCAAAAACCAATGAAACGCGATGGAATATGTGGTATAACATTCAAATATCTATTGGAATTAAAAAGTAAACCATTTTATACCGCTATTTCGAATCAAAACAAATCAATCGGCAATTTCCAGTACCTAATATAAATAAACACATAAATTATTTTAATGATATACTCTATTCAATTTTCTCAGACTTATCAAATCACTGGAATTTTATTCATTCGTTTTGCGTAGCATTTGAACCAATATTCGAATTAACTATCAAGTTCCAAAAGCAACATGTTCCTTTAGGTAAATTTTATGTGGATTGGCTTATATGTCAAGCGAAGTTAAATTTATTAAAACAAAATATTTTAGCAAGTCGACTTCTAAAAGCAAGGGAAAATCGAATCCAAATGTTGACTCAAAGCGATTTTCAAAACGAATGGTTAAATGCTTAACTTAACTTTAATTTGATTATAAATATCGCAAAACGTTTCACAACAGAATCACACTTATCCTCTTATGTGCGATATATTTTCCTTAGTTACTGAGTGGAAGATTTATTAAAAAAAATCAATAATTTAAAACTTCACAGTATCAATAGGCCTTTTTGTTTCAACAGACTTCGCAGCCGATTCTAAGTGTACAGAATCATTGCATGGCTAGTACTATGGATCCCCTACTGACACTATGAATCCTTCCAGGTCGAGGCTCGAACATACGACAACTGGCTTGTAAGACCAGCGCCCTATGCATTGAACCGCCAACCCGGGATATATATATATATATATATATATATATATATATATATATATATATATATATATATATATATATATATGTGTGTGTGTGTGTGTGTGTGTGTGTGGGTGGTAGGTTGTGTGTTTGTGTGGGGGTGTGGGTGTGGGTGTGTGGTATGCTTTAGTTAAAATTATTAAAATATAATATAAAACCCTTACTTTCAGAAATTTCTTTTGAATTTGAATAATCAACTGAACGATGGTAACGATAACGATATCGGTACAAATTTAATACAAGAGGTTGTGCAACACGACGATTTCGTCGAAGATTATTTAAATACTTACTTCAGCGAAGAACCCGTAGTGTCTCTAACGAAGCCATCAAAAGCGGAAATTTCGGGTGACATTATTAAATTGGAAACGCGCGAAAAGATTGCTATTACGTCTCATGGAACACCGTCGGTTATGTCATCTACGTCAAAAACGTCCAATAATCAAAATGTTTTTGACATAATATCATACTGGAATAAACAAAAATATACAATTCTAAAATTACATCGCATGGCTTGCGCTGTACTGTCAGCGCCCTCAATTCAAGTGACCATTTAGCGTCTTTTCAGCCATACAAAACAAATTCTAACCGATATACGAATGAAATTAAGCGATAAATCACTAAAAAATATTATGTTGTTGAAAGTGAATGATGATATTCTTTCTTCCATTGTAAACGATGTAAATATTGACGATACTATTTTAAAAAAATGATTGTCTATTTCAATTAAATTCACTAATGAAAACTATTGGACGGTTCCTCCATATCTATTTTGCTAAAGATACTTGATTTAGTAGGGTATCGATAGTCATCTCATTAACAGTGTCCTATGTTATTTTCCGGATTACTCGGCTTTCAATAAACCAATTGTGATGAAATCGACAACACGCAGATAAACTTCGATTTTTTAAAAACAAAAGGACTATTAGTTGCTTATTAACCGTTATTTCGAATCACAGATAGGTTGTTTCAAACCACATTACAGCAGACAGAGATGTCTATCTCCTCTGTGTGACGAAGAGCAAGCAAAATTTCTCCCCTCGCACTGACAACTTCAACGAGAGCTCTTCTCTTTCACATTTATACACCACTGTTGTGTAAGTGTGCACGCATCATGATTGCGTTTGTTTATTTCCTTTTACCTCTTCCACTGAATCGCACCAAAGTGCTAGAGCATTAGCTAATAAATTCTCTGAGGTGGATGCAGATACTTTCACAGAGGTGTACACGCCGGTGAGCACTCTGCTGTATGGTTTTCGTAGATGAAGCGTGGACACGCAAAGTCAGCAAAATAAAACAATTTATAGTGAAATTTTCGGTTTTCCTTGCAAATTTTTCATAGCAAGGCCAGATCTACTCTCTATTAATTGAAGTTCACAGAAGTGTTCGCTCATAATCACGCGCCAGTGGTCACATGGGTGTATTTAGACGAGAGCGCGTGTGAGCGATTCATGCGAAGAGAATGTGTTTCACTCGCGCCAGCTGCTTTAACCACAAGCACACACTCAAATGCTGTCTATTCGACACTGAGAAGAAGTGCGCTTTCCTCTTTGTGCGGTGCTTCGTTTTTTTCATCCTCGGTGTGGCAACAATCTGACTCTAGCGTGTATAACTCTGGTGAAATGCCATCTCTGACAGCAGATTCAAACAACATATACTTTATTTCCAAAAAATGTACAATGTATTCGCTACGGCTCAAAGAAGCATTACCACAGAACAATTGTTCGTTATTTGTGCAACGCGGCATCTCGAAGCGAAAGCATCTTTTTCATCTCCCCTTAGAGTCAGAGGTGCGGCAGAGATCACTATAACTTATGGTTTTATGGCGGCCCTTGCACGAGACATTATGATAATACATTTATTCGTATAGCTTCAACGGATTGATAAACAATATTGTCTGAAAATCAACATATTTTCTCTGCTTTTGTCAACACTCTTTTCCATTGCTGACCAACGATATTCGATGAATTTGTTAGACGAAGAATGATTCGCGAAGAATAGAATCCTATGATCATCGCTATAATTGTATTCGATCCCATTCAACTTTAGAACATGCAAATTAAGACGTTTCCCCCAGCACTCTCCCATTGCTCTTATCCAACGAAATATGACGAATTTATTAGATGAAGAATGCTTCGCGAAGAATGGAATCCAACGATCATCGCAGTGACGCTGTTCGAACCAATTCGAGCAGTAAAGTAAATGAACGAGTGACAAACGAATGTATAAAACGAACATACACGATGTATACCAGCAGCGAAGAATGCATTAGTAGATACGAGTTATCTATGATTATTGCTTATTCGTCTTCTCCCTTCTCTTTTTCGTGCAGTGAATAGTTCAACGTTGTTCGAGACAAGCATGAATATAGACAGGACATTCACAGTGAGGAAGGGTGAACGAATTAGGTACACGAAGAATATATGCAACATTGCTTCTAATGCTTCAGACGGAACTGGATATCAAGGTGAGGTTCTCCCACCAACATCAGTAAGAACAAACCAAGTATAAAGTGTGAAAGACGCAGGTCGTGCTCTCATATTCGTCATCTAACACTCGATGTGGATAGACGAATAATTACCACTACTACAACTATTTTCGAATTTGTTTTATCTTTTATTCGCAGCTTTCTACCTACCCACGCTATGGGTAAAACGCGCCATAGATCCGAGAAGGATCCAAAGGATGCTAAGCGTCTGAAGCCAAGTGATGTATAGGTAAACGACCGTTTGCTTAGTAACAACCAATACGCTGATCTGCCAGTTGATGTCGAAGAGGAACTGCAGAAGAAGGAAAAAATGCCACCTTTCTACCTGAAGGGCTTCCCACCAACTCTACGATCGGATTTAAACACACTCATCAGCAAAGGACTACAGGCAACAATCCGTTTATGTACTGAAGGCTACAAAATAACTGTTCCGGCTTTGAACCACTACAAAGGAGTGGAATTGTACCTGAAGCAGACAAAAGCGGAATACTTCACACACGATATTGCCGCCAATAAACCTATGAAGGTTGTACTTCGAGGACTACCGGGCATGATAGAAGCCGAACTAAAGCAGGCACTGTCGAAGGCTGGACTAAAGCCTTTGATGGTGTTTAAAATGAAGCGACATAACACGGACAAAAAGTCCACAGAAGGATGAAATAAATTTTCCACGGCTCCCACCGAAGAGGGATATTCCAAATTTGCCGCCACTTCCTCGCAGCAATCCAAAAGGTTCAGCGACTAGATCACAAAAAAAAATCTTTCTCAAAAATCCCTTCTGGATGGGGCAATAATCAACCACAAGCAAAGGATGACTCTGGTGACTGAAACTCATCTTAAACCTGAAATTTCTATTTTTATTTTCAATTATAGGATTCACAGGCTCGATAGGACAACTACCAGAGGAGGGAGAGTTGCCATTACTATTAAACGATCCATTCAGCACAGGCTTCTGTCAGCATTTATATTGCAACTTATAGAAGCCATCGGAATTGAGATTACAACGACGACGGGACCCATCATCTTCATTGCAGCGTACTGCCCCAAACAAACAAATCTTCGAGATGGTACGTGTGCATCATTGAAGCGAGATCTGGCTATGCTCACTCGACGACAGAACAAATTCATCATTGCTGGGGACCTGAACGCACGGCATGAGCTGTGGGGAAACAAAAGACAGAATCGAAACGGATTCGTACTTGCCGAAGATTACGACGCGACTTTCCAGATCAGGAGTTCATTCCATTTTGCATATATTTATCAGCAACATCGCCATGGACAGCTCTTCGGTTGTCTTCAACGAGCTCTCTTCCGACCATTTTCCAGTAATATTAACGTTAGGATCTTCACCAGAAACAGTACCTATTCAACCTCGAAGGAACTATTATCTCACCGACTGGGTCCAATTTCAACAAATCGCCGACCAACTTATTAATATCGATTTGCCACTAGATTCCCCGATAGAAATCGATTCGGCCCTATCTTCCTTCCAGCATTCAATCACAGTCGCTCGTGATAGGACGGTTCCAGTACAACATGTTCCGAGTTCCTCTCTTAAAATTGACAGTGTCACCAAGAAACTCATCCGACTACGAAATATCTACGGGAGGCAGTATCAACGAACTGGCATCCTAGATAAGAAGACTTCTTATAACAACTTAACTAGGATAATCCAGGTAAGGATATCTGAGCTTCGCAACAGGAACTTCCAGCAAAAGCTTCGAGAAATTCTTCCACATTCAAAGCCCTTCTGGTCCTTAACGAAGGTGCTTAAGAAAAAACCGAAGCCTATTCCTCCTCTGATGTCACTGGACGCAGCTGCAGAAATACCTTAAATCACACCAGTAGAGAAGGCAAATGCGCTAGGCCAGCAGTTTGTATGTTCTCACAATTTAGGATTTAACATTGTTAGTCCACATGAAAGAGCCGTTGTTGATAGCGTAGCTGAGGTTGACCAATCCGACAGCTTGGTTACTGAGGAATGTAGAGTCACTGCGAATGAGCTGATGGCTATTGTGAAAAAATCCAAAAATATGAAGGTCCCCGGTTTCGACAACACATTCAACATTGAGCTGAAACATTTGAGTATTCGCTCATTTGTCTTCTTAGCTAAAATTTTTAACAGGTGCTGGGAGCTTGGTTACTTCCCTTCAATGTGGAAGTTAGCTAAAGTTATCCCAGTTTTGAAACCGGGGAAAGATCCTTTCTTTTCCAAGAGCTATCGGCCCATCAGCTTACTCTCTGCCCTATCCAAGCTGTTTGAAAAGTCAATACAAAGGCGAATTCTTGCTTTCGCAGATGAACAGGATATATTACTGGAAGAACAGTTTGGGTTCCGGGAAGGAAGATCCACCATCCACCAACTAACAAGGGTTAACAACGTCATCCAGCAAAACAAATCAGTGTCCAAAACGACTGCCATGGCAATATTGGATATTGAAAAGGCATTCGATAATGTGTGGCACGATGGCCTGGTGTTCAAACTGCATCGGTATAATTTTCCCATGTATCTTATTAAAATTATCAAAAATTATCTTGCAGATAGAGCATTCCAGGTTTCTCTGAATAATGCATTTTCAGAAAGATTTACTATTCCTGCTGGTGTACCCCAAGGAAGTATCTTAGGTTCCATTCTATACAACATTTTTACATCAGACATCCACCTCTTCCGGGTGGTAGTGTTTTGTCACAATTTGCTGATGATACTGCCATTCTTTACAAAGGTCGCTTCAAGGGGCAAATCACTCTAAACTCAAGACAATCTCATACTAATAAACTCATGTCATTCCAAAATAATTTTCTCTAATCTCATTTAATCCCAACTAGTCTAGATAAGTTTGGGTAATTTAAAACTAATCCAACCTAATTTTTCCTAATCTTGTTTGAAGTGTATCTGTCCCACGCAGGGATGCCATTTATACAGCCCATATTAAAATGAAATTTATTTCGTGCAGCTGTTTAATGATGAACGCTGAAATACATTTATATCATAATTTGAAACCAATTTGAATGATGTTCAAGGAAGTCATGGCGTCATGAAACTTTATTGTCAGACTGAAAAGTTGTATGACCTGACTTGACGTTGCGTATTGGGCGTTTGAATTCCATGTTCGAATTTCAAGTCATCATTTTCAAACGAAAAAGTATATGGATTTACAATTCAATTGTGGTTAATAACAAAAACAAATAAATTTCGTCGTCGAATGTTCTTGTCAGTGCGGCAAGGACTTACGATATAAAGGAATGCTCCTTGCATCTGCCATTCTATAACAATAATCTAATGGAATAACAACTTTAAACATAATTTTATTTCCGAAATTTCCATTCATTAGTGAATAAAGATAAATACAGATTTTTATACAAAGCAATACAGATTTTCTATGAAAATATCTGGCATCTCTGCTCCCACGTTTACAGCTTCTTATGTCAAAATAATGCTTTTCCAGATCTCGGCTAAACTTCTCTAATCCCATTCTAATCCAGCGAGATCCCTGCTAAACTTTTTTACTCCTGGTAAAACTTGTTTGAGTTCAGACCAGAGATGCCAGATATTTTCATAGAAAATCTGTTTTTTTTGTATAAAAAATCTGTATTAATCTGTATTCACCAATAAAATGAAATTCTTACAACAAAATGATGCTAAGATATGTTATTCCAATAGATGGTGGTTGTAGGGTGGTAGATTCAATCAGTCATTGCCGCGCTTACAAGAATATTCAACGACGAAGTTTCATTTTTTTTATCCACAACAACTGAATTGTAATCCCATATGTTTATCTAGTTCGAAATTGGTGACTTTATAATTTGACATGGAATTTCAGCGCCCAATATGCAACGTCAAGTCGGTTCATACAACTCTCAGTTTGACAGTAAAGTTTCATGATGCCATTACTTCCTTGAATAAAGTACTGTCTCTAAGCGTATCATTTTCCAATAAATCATCTTTTCTGTTAGTTTTTCATTTATTTGGCTTCTCCAATATATGTTTTCACTAAGTCATTGCAAAAAAATTGAATATCAGTTCAAATTGGTTTCAAGTTATAATATAAATGGATTTCACAGATTTCCATACTAATTTGTGTTTTGTCCGTTGATTGATAGACTTTTATATCGTCACTGGAATCAAATACTAAAAGATAGCTCAAACAGAAAAGTCAATTTTTTCCTTTCTTGCTTTTTGTGAGATCTGTATAAATCTGTATTAAATTGAGGAAATCTGTATGAAATCTGTACTCTGTATTAAATCTGTACGAGCATGTAAAAATCTGTATAATACAGATAAATCTGTATAAATGGCATCTCTGGTTCAGACAAAGTTTAGAGTGATTTGCCCCTTGGGTGCTCGTAAGAGTCATATACAAGTCTCATGATAGTTATAAAGGCCACTGTAGCATTAGTTCCAGGATATTTATTCAACCATTCTTTGACTCGGGGATCGATTATTTTATGAAAACTTTTAACAGACATTTTGTCGCGCTGTTCTAAATCAGATTCTGCCAGTCCGGTGTCCCCTAAAATGAATAGAGTCATCACATAAGATTTACGTGAATTGACCAAACGTCACACAATCTACGTGAACTTCCAGTGTGAAAAACTTAATTTTGAAAATGGCGAGCAGTGGCCCTCGAAGTGTAAGTAGTGTAAATATTAGCGAGAAAAGTTTTCGTTCGGCACGTCAGAAAAGACATTGCACTCCGTTGCAAAACAAAAAGTGTTCTGTAAGTAGCAGAAACTTTACGTCTGCTTAGCGGTTCAAATTGAACTGCCGAGTTTAGCACTAAGCAGTTCAATTTGAACTGCTCTGCACTGATGAGTCAAAGACGAAACGTAAAACTAATAAAGAGAAAAGTTAGTTAATTACAATTTTCTACTCCATCGACCGGACCATTCCAGTATGAAAGTTACCATGTGTTCAACTGGACCGAGTGCCTGCGTGAGTCCGGAAGTTTACCCGTTCCTGCCGAATGCTTCAAACAGGCCGTCGGTATGAAGCTAGAGGCACTGGAACCATGTAAAGCAACTTCAACCTGCATCGATAGCAAGGATGGCTTTTATCGTATCATAGAACGCTCGCTCGCAACTTTTCCACGATTGAATCAGTGCCATCAAAAAGAGTTGGAAATCATCGCAACAACAAAAACCCGGCATGGCTCATTTAACATAGAATCGACACCAGTGCGAGAGCGAATTTCTCTCGATGACATTTCTAAGAATCAAAGGTTAGCACGCTGCTGTGGGGATCTTCTCTGAAGCAACAAACGGTCGCTTATTCTCGTTTCGCGATCCGATTCTATACAGGCAGTTGATAATTGCGATAGAATCATTTCACTATTGCCGCTTATTCTAACTATATGCATATAATCTTTGTATAAGTTGTGTCTATAATAATGTATGTGAATGCTCCACACAAGGGTTTTGAAATATTGCAACCTAATATGAGAATCATCAAGTTGAATCATCGACTCGATTTTCTGCGATAATTGTCAACTTGCGATTCTCTCTTGGGAAATTCCACACAGCAACGATCATTATCAGACTGTATTTTTTTAAGGGTCGTGAAATACTCAGAGTATGAAGTGGAGCGAAGGAATGTAGAAAAATTCTCTCGCGGTTCATGCATTGAGAGACTCGAGTTCTTGTAGCATCTTCTATCGGATTGAAAATGTTGTATACAATATAGATAGCAATATAGCAGTTTCTGTGAAATTTTCGGCAATCACCAACACTGATCGGTAGTGTTGTGGGAGTTCTTGGATCTCGACTTCGGCTTCGGTTGGATGGCAGTGACAACATAAACGATTTCTGGAGGCTTGTCGATTTGAGATACCACGACGTTTTTAGTTGTTTTTTAAGCCATTGGAATTATATGACAATTTTCTGAAATTAATGTTTTATATTTCTTGGCATTTTTCATTCATAGATTTATTTCAAAATCTGGAATCTCCCTTTTGACTTCAACCAATATATAAAATAGTAATTTTCTGGTATCTAAATTTGATATGAACTGATAGATAAATGTGATATGAACAGTACATTACATTTTACCTATGAAACACGTAACTTTTACTGGATTATGCATTAAACAGTTTTTAAATGCCAGTCCATTAAAACCTACGTGAAAAGTAGGGTGGAAAATATTCACATAACTATATTATTATTGGATTCACGTAACTATATTATGATTATTATGTTGAGTGTAGGCCCAAGAAAGGGTAAAGATGAAGAAGTATACACTGGTCTCATTTCATGATCATTACTTGATTCAGTTCTGTTTCCCAAAGATTTGTACGATTGGAAATATTTTGATATTTTTGTTTGCTTAGTGTCGTTCACAGCTGCTGTCGTCATCTTAACATTGCGTTTTTGAGATCGACTTATAGCAACTTTTTTTGTCGTGAATACGACTTACTTTACTATGGGGTGCCTTTTCAAAATTTACCCTCTGAGAGAGTGATAAGTTTTTGATCGTGAATATCTATTGTTGTATCTAATGAATCAACATAATTCTTGCGACATGCCATCGGAAATATGATCACAATTTTATGATAAAATTTTCAGTTTTGTGACATATTCTCAAATAATTCAAAATTAAACTTTTCTGAAATGTTTGGTATAAACGAGTATCAAAGAGGACAATTCATAAGGCGCGTTTGCCTTTCTCGTATTTTTAAAGCTCATAGCTCAGTGATCTGTGAAAGGATTTATATAATCTAACTACCAATAGAATCGAAATTTTTCAATTTGAACGTGTATAGAAAAAGCATTGAAGTATTTCAATAGTACACTATTGAAAAACCTGTCTCATTTGATCCATGTCAACACCAGCCAATCAGAACGCGTTCTAAGGAAGAGAACAAAATATCTGCTGCTGTACAACAAATCGTCCGGGAAAAATGTTCCGAAAAGTGGTGAATATCGCTGTGAGTTCCTTAATTTGGTCCTTGTGATTGCTAGAAACGAATCCCTACAACATATTGATAGTTTCTTTCAATGAATTATGCAAATCCGAAATGAAATAATCGACATTAAAATTCTGTCTGCGGCTATTTTTATAGCCGTTAGGACCGCTCATTAGTGAAAAAGTTACAAACGAAATCACATAAAAGGAAATCTCTTAACAAAAATTCAATCAGTTTGGATTCTGTCGCCACTGCGAGCAGATGTGTTTTGTGTAGTCTGCACAGCTAGTTTCGCTTTCGACAAGAGCGATTACGTCACAGCTGCCAGTCATTAGCATTGGAAAAAAAAACAACGGTGGAGAGCATTGCACAAAATCAGCCGTTCTAATGGCTCTAAAAGTTTTCTAAAGAACTATTAGGATTTGTTGTTCGCAAATCGAAAGGAAATATCCTCAGTTTAGTGCAAATCTAGAACAGTTTGGTTAGATTTGTGCACTTTTCGCTGTGTGAAATTCACAGTAATCGAGATCAAGTGAAGCCTTTTTTCGCAAAAAATGTTCCAGAGTTTAATGTCGTAGAGAATTACACAATTTGACTCTTCTGAATGCTGGAAACGAATCTCTATTGCATATTGATTGTTTCTTTCAATAAATTATGCAAATCCGAAATGATATAATCGACATTAAAATTCTGTATGCGGCTATTTTTATAGCCGTTAGGACCGCCCATTAGTGAAAAGGCTACAAACGAAATCAGGTAGAAACAAGCCTCTCAACAAAACTTGAATTAGTTTGGATTGTATCCCCCCGTGAGATGAGGTGTTTTTTTTGCAAAATTAACAAACCCAAGTCACGGAAATTTAAGCAGGTAAAGGTAGTTAAAGATGGAAACGATTCAGCCGGATCTGGAACCGAAAGTGATGCATCGTCTCAGGAGAATTATGAGGAGTACGAAATCGGAAAAGTATATGATCAGTCAGGAAGCGGAGGCTGTGTTTTGGCGGAAGTAAACTTGAAATTCGCCAATCAGTGGAAGGCAGTATTGTGTGAATTAGATACCGGCGCCAACACAAGCCTCATGATTGCCTTGTAAAGCTTTGTGGTGATAAACATCCATCACTACTACCAACAAATTTTCGCTTACAAAGTTTCGGTGGTAGCCCCATTAATGTGTTGGGTCAAGTGAAAATTCCTTGTCGCCGGCTGGATCGAAAATACCGTTTAGTATTACAAGTAGTTGAAGGTGATCATCGTCCGCTGTTATCAGCAAAAGTATCACGTGAGCTAGGATTTGTCAAGTTTTGTCAATCTGTATCTTTTCGAGAATCACTAACGCATCGATCGCAGATGATCTACTAGTTTTCGGCGTAGGAAATTCTCTCGAAGAGGATCTTATTAATCATAACAAGTGTTTAAAAAATCGGTTGTATCGACTTAAAAAAAAACAATGTAAAGCTGAATAAATCAAAGTTGAAGCTTTGTGAAAGCTCTGTTAAATTTTATGGGCATGTGTTAACGGACCAAGGTCTTAAACCAGATCAAGACAAAGTACTTGCTATTCGCAATTATCCGGACGATACATCCGGAATCTCAGTACAAATATGAGCAATCTACGTAGATTAATTTCAGAGTCCGTCCCTTGGCAATGGTCATCGGTCGAGCAAGCCTAGTTTGAACAGGTAAAAGCAATGGTTGCAGATATAGATACTCTTCGATATTATGACCAAAAACAACTTCTGGTTATCGAATGTGATGCTAGCAGTACCGGATTTGGAGCAGCAACATTCCAACAAAATGGAGTAATCGGGTATGCATCGAGGACTCTAACATCCACTGAGAGAAATTACGCTCAGATTGAAAAAGAGCTTTTGGCGATTCTTTTTGCCTGCATACGCTTTGACCAGCTCATAGTAGGAAATCCTAAATCAGTTATAAGAACGGACCACAAACCGTTGATTGCAATTTTCTGTAAACCTTTACTGTCAGCGCCGCGTCGGTTACAACACATGCTGGTAAATCTGCAGCGATACAATCTCTCAGTAGAGTTTGTAACTGGTAAAGATAATGTGGTTGCCGATGCATTGTCTCGTTCGTGCATTCCTGCAAAAGAACCGGAAGAGTACAAAAAGCAGAACATTTACCGAGTACTAAAAATGTGGAAACTATCAAATTGAGTACCTTTTTACGAGTCTCCAATAACAGAATAAGCGAAATCATTGAGCAAACAGAAAAGGATCCGTCGATGCAGTTGGTTGTAAACTACATTCAACAAGGTTGGCCAAGCACCGTCGGCCGTGTTCCGTTCAATGCAAGGGTTTACTTCAGCTATCGTGATGAGCTTTCAGTGCAAGACGGTTTGATTTTTCGCAACGACCGTATCATAGTACCACAGAGTCTACGAAAAAGTTTAATTGAAAGTTGTCATGCAAGTCACAACGGTATAGAAGCAACATTGAAAATGACTCGAGCAAATTTATTCTGGCCTGGAATGAGTTCCCAGATTATGGACATGGTTAAACATTGTACCACTTGGACCAAATTCGCCTCATTGCAAACAAATCCACCAATGCAAAGTCATGAAATTCCAGTCTATCACACAATTTTTTAATCACTGTTGATCACTACTTGGATTTCTTCGAACTCAACGTGTTGAAGGATCTTACACCGGAATCCGTTATCATCGCTTGTAAGGAGAATTTTTCGCGTCATGGTATTCCACAGCGCATTGTTTGTGATAATAAAGCGAATTTTGTCAACCAAAAGATGACAAAATTTGCTTATGAATGGGATTTTGAACTTGTTACGTCTTCACCTTATCATCAACAGGCCAACGGAAAAGCAGAAGCTGCCGTAAAAATAGCAAAACAGTTATTGAAGAAAGCAGAAGAAAGTGGAACGGATTATTGGTACGCCTTATTACACTGGCGTATTACTCCAAACAAAATTGGTTCCAGTCCAGTAGCACGTCTGTTCTCCCGTTTCACTCGATGTGGTGTGCCAGTGGCAATTGATCATTTGCGTCCGTCAATCATAAGAGATGTTTCGACTACGATTTAAGCAAACCGAAAGAATGCCAAACTTTATTACGATAAAAAACTACAAGGATCAGCCCCATGGGGTTGTTCGAGCCGTTGATGTGGAACAAGGCAACCAAAATTTCTAATGATCTACAATCAAAAAGTTCAATCAATCCGAACCAACACCGAACATCATTTGTCTTGATTTGCATTTGTTTTATGACCGACGAAATTACACCAATATCTCAAATGTATGCAATTATATGTTTGAACATACTTGCGATTCCGATATTTAAGCTTCTCTTCGCCAAGCTTGTGTTCAAGTTTATTATGCAAGCAGTTTTTTAGCGTTAAGTTTCTCTACCATTCTGCGATTTCGGTTGAAGCGATAAACTATTTCTCATTATCAATCGAGTTCACCTAATATAAATTAGAAATTAATCTTAAGCACTCAAAATTTATCCAGAGGTAGTTGTCAATTTCTCATGGGGAAACGACATAACAAGGAATTCCGAGCTTGCATGACACAAGATCAGAGCATACCAATTAAGGACTGAGGCCAGTGTGTTTTAGGGCGTTTTAAAGGGCTATTTTCACGCTTCTAATCTGATTTTCTCAGAAACGGTGACGACTATCAAAAAACCCAACTGACAATCTCGTAGAATGGTAGATTAGTTTAGATTATTCTGTGAAAATTTCAGAATGATTCATTGACTTTAGCGGTCGGGAAAGTCTTTTTTCTGTAGCAAGAATTGCATAGCTGAAAACGCCGTCTTTCAAATTGTTCACTGAATATCTTGCCTTCAAAAGCATGGATCAAAAATCTATCCTGGCAATGTCTAGATAATTTTATTTAGATGCGATTAGTGCATAAAAACATATATGTTGTCGCGATAAAAGTGAAGGGAAAGTTATTTTTGTAAAGGTTAGTCGATTTGTATGGTGGCTCCATTTCAGTTCCCTGGTAACGTAACGAAACATGAGAGAGGAATAAAATCGGCTCAGCAAGGCTGCCAAACAAGCGGTAGCTTTATTGGATTTTATGTGATGTAATCAAACTTGTAACCGAAAATATCAAAACTTTCTTGGCCACCCGGCCACATCGTGAGTCTTTTTACACATTTACGAGAGAGCATGGAGAGAAATGTAATACGCACAGCGAGCTTTTAAAGCTTCAAATCGTTTTATGGCGTTTCTTTCTTGCTGTCTAGCAGCAACCTACCTCTAGCTTGCTACGAGAAGGACTGAAACGTTAGCTTTAATTTCGCTTCTATTTATAGATTCGCGTGCTTCCAACAGCTTCGCTTTTGCATCGATTGACCAATCAGAGCGATGCTCTCTCTTTGATACATCGCTTACTCCTTCAAAACCGTCGACTATGGCAGGGAAATCCAGTATGCTGGAGATTTTTTGCAGACAAAATAAGACACTGCTAGCTATTAATCAACATTTCAATGATATACAATTCAAAATACATGGCTATGAACATTCAAATCAATACGTAGAAATATTTCCTATCAAATGATGAAATAATATTAATAATTGATACAAAACTGACTGAGCTGTAAGTGTTTAAAACCTGACCACATTTCTACGTGTAGTTTGTGATTTGCACCCCTAATAAAGATGTGTTCCACATCAAAAACAAAACAGTTACCTGAGTTGAAGGTGGGTTCACCAGTTTATGTACAGTTATGACCAGATACTTCCAAACTATGGACTCCAGGAATCGTTTCTAGCTGTCTAAATAATCGCTCATACTTCGTCAATGTGGATGATGTTGATTATCGCCGCTCGTTAGTTCACCTCAAGCCACGTAAGGGTCCCGAAACGCAGCCAATTTGCTCGGTACCAATCCCACATAACGATCTACAGACGAAGACGTCAACAAACCAGAATACTGAGGATGTTTCGGCACGCTGTCAAATGGAAGTAAACACAAACGATAATGCTAAGGAGACAGTGCCTACGGTGCCTACTTTGGTTACTCAAATTATT
The DNA here is from genome assembly GCF_030247185.1 of Malaya genurostris. Taxonomy (NCBI): domain Eukaryota; kingdom Metazoa; phylum Arthropoda; class Insecta; order Diptera; family Culicidae; genus Malaya; species Malaya genurostris. Next base: position 134,514,471 of record NC_080571.1, on the reverse strand, counting down.
GCATCACCATCTCCAAACACAAGTCGGTCTCATCCTACTACACCGTTATTGCCTCATCGACCAAAAAGAAATATTCGTATTCCTACAAGGCTAAACGATTATCAACTAAATATGTAATATTTTATATTAAAGAAACGGGAAGATGTTCTGTGTTACCATAAGATACCTTAGTTTAATTTACAGTGTATTAATAACCATGTATTGGACGCCATTGTTAGTTTAGATCTCACTCGATATAGATCATTGTTCGCAATAAAAGTAAACTATTAAATAGATTGATTGTTTGATATTCGAAAATATAACAGGAATACTCTAAAATTTTTCATATGCCATTGAAACAGGACCCCTCGGTGAAATCGGTTCACCGTCATCCCACATTATCGAAATGACGGAATGCGTAATGAATTCTTACTCGACTGCATGATTTTTCAGTGCTCGATCGGTTCTGTGCTAGAATTTTCCCTGAGTTGGCTGCTCGATCAACCTGATTGACAGTGACATTATAAATGTCATTGAATATTCGCTCATTTTATGAATGTGTTAGTGTAAAATTTAGGCAACTTAAGCCATTTCATTACACTCCAATTAGAGGAATGGATGATGCTGACTAAGGTAGGCCGTATTGTTAATTTCCAGCGAATTTCAACAGTGTATGTTGGAATTCTAAGAAGAACTGGTTATTTACTAGTTCTGTATATCCAAAAAACATGAAGATTTCAATGTGTATAATCAGTTATGTAATGTTTTCATTTAAAAATAAACTGAAAGCCAACACGAAAACGTGCAAAATCGGGAAAGAAGAAGAAGAAGACAAATTGACAATTCAGTCCGCATCTTCTCACTCAATTCCGACTGATTTCCGAATCAACCGGTTGTAGGCGAAATTCATTCGGAATCGGTTGTTGCACTGGAGTTGGAATTGATTCGGAATTCATTATGATTTCCACATGAAATTCCGAATGAAAATTTCTCGCCGATTCGGAATTGATTCGGAATCCATTCGGATCTGATAATGTGGGCAGTTGCAGTACAATTCTTATTTAAAACAAAACAACAAGCGTCGAATCACTACATGCGTCGTAACTATGACAATGCTTGTTTATGTAGAATTAATCTTAAATTGCAATATGCTGGAAATCGTGGTATTTTGCTACAAATCGAGTGGATTTTAGAATAGGAAAAAAACTCAATTAGAATTATTGCTAAGAATCTGTTCAATTTGCAATATTCTTATTTTACGAAGCATTAAAGCGAATGTATGTTACAGCATATTTAGTGCGGTATGTTTACATATGTTTCCTTCGAAACTTGTATTGTTGCTATGGAATTTTACCGTCATTTTCAAATGTTTATCGACGCTTATTTACGAAGGGTCAACAAATTACACTATTACTTAGTTCGCTGGTTCACGATTACTGGTTCGATATTTTTCGATGGATCGTATGGGACATTGTAATCTTGAGTTTATCTTTGATTATATCCCTTCCACAGCACGCATAATTTCTATTACCATTTGAAGGTAGATGCAATCTTGAATGTGTGAGCCATTTTCCGACCATCCACTGTCGATTAGTCGGAGATATATTTCTTGTTATAATTTCAATTCCACTATCAGAAACTGTGCATTTAATCACTACCAGATTATTGTCTAGCCATGCAATGATTCTGTACGCTAAGAACCGGCTGTGAAGTCTGTTGAAACAGAAAGGCCAAATTCCACAAAAGGAATGTAATGCCAAGACTTTGTTTTGCTAGATTATTATTCAGCAAATAAATTTTTGCAAAATTCTGTTTGAAATTATTACAAACTTTTAAGTTTATAAGCGTTTCAATGATTTTAATATGATCACTACACGTGTTTTCCATCTTTCTATTAATTTTAAACAAATACAGATTTTATCTTGCACATATAGTGGTTTTCAGCTGGACATAGAATGTGACGAAATCGTCGCAGAATAGCGAAATAATGAGCGTCAGACCCATGGATGCCAGATTTGCAGATTGATATGTAAATTTGCAATTTCGTTTGTTAACAGAATTTGGAATCAAGCAGACTTTTTGCAGTAGTTTTTATAAAAATACGTCCAATTTAATGACTTCCGCTATTACTGTAGGGTATTTGTTTGGTTTCTCTCGTCATAATTTTAAATTTTGAGCTCGCATAGGAGCATTTCTAGTACGCGGACGCACAAAATTCTGCCAGAATATTGGACAGTTGTTTTAACCGCTTCGCTGTCTGTTGTATTGAAATTAACTAGCATTAGAGCCACAAGAAAAATAAATCGACTGGTGGATTGAGGTCAATTGCAGTTTCTCCTGGTAATAATCCTTAGCGACCCGTATTATTTCATTGTTCATTGAAAGCATCAACAAATGTATATCTGTCAAAGACGACCAACTTTTTGGAGTGGACGATTTACAATTTTTTGTAATAGTTTATTGTTATAGTTAAAATCGACAATGTTTCGAATAAAGCACGAGGTTTTGAAAATCAAGGCATTGATTAATACAAAATATGAATGAAAAGGAAACATACTTAGCACAAAATAATCATTATGTCAGATAAATAACATACGCTTAAAAAATCCGTGCCAGTTCTAGCCGATGGCAGATCACATACGCATTATCAAAATGAATTCATTATGATTGAAGTTTACTTAATAATTATTCTGCTAATAGAAATTTGTCATTGTAACGGTCTATTTGAATTTTTTTTCTGGCTCGTGGTCTCGAAGGGGTTGAATCGATACGAATGACAGTTTCGCTATCTTTGCGGCATTTTGTCGCTATCTTATTGCATCGCAATCTTTTCTAACCGACAGTGAAAATTACAATATTTCGGCAAAGAAATACCGTCCAGAGATGTCAGATATTTTCATAAAAAATCTGTATTCTTTGTATAAAAAATCCGTATTAATCTGTATTTACTAATGAAATAAAATTCTTACAACAAAATGATGCTAATATTTGTTATTCCAAAAGATTGTGGTTGTAGGATGGTAAATTCAATCAGTTATTGCCGCGCTCACAAGAATATTCAACGACGAAGTTTCATTTTTTTATCCACAACAATTGAATTTATAATTTGACATGGAATTTCAACGCCCAATATGCAACGTCAAGTCGGTTCATACAACTCTCAGCTCGACAGTAAAGTTTCATGATACCATTACTTCATTGAATAAAGTACTGTTTCTGAGCGTATTTTTGTCCAATAAATAATCTTTTCTGTTAGTTTTTCATTCATTTGGCTTCTAAAATATGTGTTTCCACTAAGTCATTGCAAAAAAATTTAATATCGGTTCAAATTGGTTTCAAATTATAATATAAAAGGATTTCACAGATTTCCATATTAATTTGTGATTTGCCCGTTGATTGATAGACTTTTACACCGTCTCTAGAATCAAATACTAAAAGATAGTTCAGACAGAAAAGTTATTTTTTTATTTCTTACTTTTTGTGAGATCTGTATAAATCTGTATTAAATTGAGGAAATCTGTATAAAATCTATACTCTGTATTAAATCTGTATGAGCATGTAAAAGTCTGTATAATCATAAATTAAGTAAACATAGATTTCTCACTGTACGGCAGAGATGCCAGATATTTTCAAAGAAAATCTGTATTGCTTTGTATAAAAAATCTGTATTCACAATAAAATGAAATTCTTACAACAAAATGATTCTAAAAGATGTTGTTTCAATAGATTGTGGTTGTAGGATGGAAGATTCAATCAGTCATTGCCGCACTCACAAGAATTGTCAACAACGAAATGTCATAGTTTTTTTTATCCACAACAATTGAATTGTAATTCCATATATTTATCTAGTTTGAAAATGTTGACTTTATAAGTTGACATGAAATTTCAACGCCCAATATGCAACGTCAAGTCAGGTCATACAACTCTCAGTTTGACAGTAAAGCGTCATGATGCCATTACTTCCTTGAATTCAAATTAGTTCAAATTGGTTTCAAATTATAATATAAACTGATTTCACAAGAGATTTCCATATTAATTTGTGATTTGTCCTTTGATTAATAGACTTTTATCTCGTCACTGGAATCAAATACTAAAAGATAGCTCAGACAGAAAAGTTCAATTTTATTCTTTCTTACTTTTTGTGAGATCTGTATAAATCTGTATTAAATTGAGAAAATCTGTATGAAATCTGTACTCTGTATTAAATCTGTATGAGCATGTAAAAATCTGTATAATACAGATAAATCTGTATAAATGGCATCTCTGCTGTACGGTGACACTAACAGCACCTCTAGTGAGAAACGGGTGCACTTTTTTCCATTAGCTACTGTAGTTGTGTTAAATGCGCAGGCAACTTTATGCATGCATTTTAGGAGCATTTACGCTCCCATTCTACACCAGACGGCGCTTTTGGTGTCACGGGTTTCTCAACTACAGTACTATTACACTGGGGAATCTAGGTTTATTTTATTTAAGGTATAATACAGATAAATTTGTATAAATGGCACATCTGATACTGACCACACGCTTAAAAATAGTTACTCAAAAATGAGTAAGATCTCACTCATCTACAGAAAAAGTGGAACAACTCTAATTTAGAGTAACTCCGAAGTTACTCAAATTTGAGTTCTTCCACTGGAAACGATATTTGGGTAAAATCTACTCATTTACTGAGTAATACTTTATTTGTACATGTACCAAAAATAGAGTAACTATCACTCAAATTTTGAGTGAAATTTTATTTCACATATACCAAATTTGCAAAACATTGCTCATTTTCTGAGTGTATTGTATTAAAATATTAGGTAATTGAACTCAATACTATATCAAGTGGTGAAAGCAAATTTGCTCAGGCACCAATCATACACTTATTCCTCATAAATGACATTTGAGCATATTCGGTTTCATTCTAAAGCACAACACGGAGTTTATCATTCCGGTTTTTGCAGACACAACACCGTTTGTGTTGAGTGACTCACCCTCGAAATACGCGATCTCACTAACAAAATATACAACCTGTTGCTACAAATGGTTATTACAACTTTTAGACTGATCTTGCGAATAGTAACAAAAAAAACGAGTTATTGCGTTAAACTCATATTTAGAGTAGGAGTTACTCAATATCATTGATGATAACTACACGCAGAAAAATTAATTTTTAATTCAAACATATTGCGCTTTGAATTCAAAGAAATTTTTATTTGAATCAGCGCCTATTTTCATTTATATTTGATTCAAATACACTTGATATTCACTTCAAAACAAATAATTTTTGTTTCTACACGCAAAGAAATAAATAAAGTGAACATTTATTTCAAATATATTTTGCTTCGAATTCAAATATATATTTTTTAATTTGGATCTAATTTCATTTCACTTGGAATCAAAACAAAATTGTTATTTGATTCAAAACAAATAAGTTTTGTTTCTACAATTTTGCTTTCGTGTGATTGTGTGTAGATTCAATGATATATATTTTTAAATTCATTAAATTGTTATTTAAAACAAATGTCTGAAATCAATAAAAAATATGTACTTGATATAAATAATAAAACACTTTGAATTAAATTTATATTTATTATTTCAATAAATTTACATTTTCTTAAAAATATCTCAACAGTTCTTTGTAATCTTCATGCAGTGGACTCGCTGTTATTATAGATTCCTCCAAATCTAATGTTGGTTCGAAAAAATTGTTATTTAACACATCAAAGGCAAATTTGAATCCAGCTTTAATTGCTAAGGATTTACACAAATTAGTTTTATTATTAGTAACTCTACTGTATTGTTTAGAATCTCGATGAAATGAAATTTAGTAAAATTGATTTGTTTGAACTTTGGTTTGCTTACTAAGGTTTTTCTCCAATTGTTTATACCATGAATACATTTTGTACGTTCAGCTAAATACGGTTGCGGTATTAACTCCTTCCGTTCAATAATTTTCAATAACTCTATTGTGAAACCGTTCTCTGCAATTAATACAAATATAAGTTCCCTGTAAATACATAAATCATAATATACCTTACCTATAAAAGTATTCAATATGGTATCACACAATCCGAAGGATTTTAAAAGAACAGATAGTTCAAAATCGTTGACTGATCCGAAACTTATCACTTCCTCGAATGTGTCCATTTTTTCCGTCTGAATGATGTGACAAAATGGCCGGTACACGCAAAATTAAATCTTAGCAACATTAGTGTAGAATATATCATAATCAACTAGTGTCAATATTTGATTTAATGGTAATATTTGAAAATCAATATTCTCTGTCATTTGATTCAAGAACGAAAAATTTTACTCCATATCCATGAATTTGAATCTAAGACTCGGTATACTTGTTTCAGTTGAATTCAAAAGCCCAAATAATTAATTCTCTGAATTAATTCAAATATATCGTATTATGTATCTGAATGACGAGAATATTTGTTTGAACAAAATTTTTAACTCGAATCTGTACTACCCCATATTTGATCCAAATATATTTAATGTACTGTAACAAGCATTTGAATCAAATAAATTTTTTATTCGAGTCAATAAAATTTTCAAACTTTGAATCCATACCCTAATATATTCAAATCTAATATGCATTGCAACACAAAATTTTATTCATAGAAAGTTTTATTAGATTCAAATTTCAATTCAAAAATAGTTTTGTTTGATTTAAACAAATTTTTGAAGTTGATTTAAAGACTCAGTATATCAGAATCTAATGTGTTCTATTTCTCTGCGTGTACTCAATTTTTGACGTTTCCATGTATCATTTGAAAATGAGTAACTAGTACTCAAACTGCAAAGACAAGACCTGACAACTGGCTTCTTATTTTTCCTTCCGAATCAACCTTCTTGTCATTTTCGCCCTGTGGAATAAATACCAACGATTCGGCTATAGTGTAGCTATATTTTCAGATATAGAATGAAATATTTATTAAATTTAATTTTGTCGTGAATACGACTTACTTTACTATGGGGTGCCTTTTCAAAATTTACTCTCTGAGAGAGTGATAAGTTTTTGATCGTGAATATCTATTGTTGTATCTAATGAATCAACATAATTCTTGCGACATGCCATCGGAAATATGATCACAATTTTATGATAAAATTTTCAGTTTTGTGACATAGTCTCAAATAATTCAAAATTAAACTTTTCTGAAATGTTTGGTATAAACGAGTATCGAAGAGGATAATTCATATGGCGCGTTTGCCTTTCTCGTATTTTTAAAGCTCATAGCTCAGTGATCTGTGAAAGGATTTATATAATCTAACTACCAATAGAATCGAAATTTTTCAATTTAAACGTGTATAGCAAAAGCATTGAAGTATTTCAATAGTACACTATTGAAAAACTTGTCTCATTTGATCCATGTCAACACCAGCCAATCAGAACGCGTTCTAAGGAAGAGAACGAAATATCTGCTGCTGTACAACAAATCGTCCGGGAAAAATGTTCCGAGAAGTGGTGAATATCGCAGTGAGTTCCTCAATTTGGTCCTTGTGAATGCTAGAAACGAATCCCTACAACATATTGATAGTTTCTTTCAATAAATTATGCAAATCCGAAATGAAATAATCGACATTAAAATTCTATATGCGGTTATTTTTATAGCCGTTAGGACCGCCCATTAGTGAAAAAGCTACAAACGAAATCACTTAACAAAAATTCGATCAGTTTGGATTCTATCGCCACTGCGAGCAGATGTGTTTTGTGTCGTCTGCACAGCTAGTTTCGCTTTCGACAAGAGCGATTACGTCACAGCTGCCAGTCATTAGCATTGGGAAAAAAACAACGGTGGAGAGCATTGCACAAAATCAGCCGTTCTAATGGCTCTAAAAGTTTTCTAAAGAACTATTAGGATTTGTTGTTCGCAAATCGTAGGGAAATATCCTCAGTTTACTGCAAATCTAGAACAGTTTGGTTAGATTTGTGCACATTTCGCTGTGTGAAACTCACAGTAAACGAGATCAAGTGAAGCCTTCTTTGTTTTTGCGAAAAATGTTCCAGAGTTTAATGTCGTAGAGAATTACGCAATTTGACCTTTCTGAATGCTAGAAACGAGTCCCTTCAGCATATTGATAGTTTCTTTCAATAAATTATGCAAATCCGAAATGAAATAATCAACATTAAAATTCTGAATGCGGATATTTTTATAGCCGTTAGGACCGCCCATTAGTGAAAAAGTTACAAACGAAATCAGGTAAAAAAGTGAAGCCTTCTTTGTTTTTGCGGAAAATGTGCAAAGGGGAATGCTTGCATAATTCATACAATTGATCAACTAATTGATATTCGGAAGTGTTAAGGAACATGTCAGTTGTTTTCGTATTCACGACATCCAGTTATGTCTCTGACATTACCCACCCGCCTTTTTTTAGACTCGGTTTTTGATTTGAAATAAACATGAAAAATGTTTTGGTGAATACATTTTTTTATTATTTATTAATGCTTAAAACAACTAATTGAGCTCAAACAGAAATTTAGTAATTAATTGAGCGTTGATGACAAAACACGAAATATCTCATGTTGAACGGGAAATCGAATCCATTTTTGACGTATTACCGGATCTTTAAGAAACCGGAAAAAGACAAGTTTTTATAGAAATGCTTAGTGTGACCACAGTTCATTCTTCTCAGAAACTGGTCCATTTTGGAACAAAAGCTGACCCCCCCCCACCCAGCTGTCAGGTCATGTCTTACACGCTCATTCAATGTTACTCTCAAGTGAGTCATTTGTACTCACTTTTGCTTATTTAATTCAAATGTCAAAAAGTGAGTCATACTGATTTAGAAGACTGAATAACTTCTACTCAATTTTTAAATTGACTCACAGTGCTTTGAAAACGTTGTGTGAAAATTTACGTTCACTGAACTTTTCCCTTTGTCGGAGGCGGAACCATGTTATAACAGCACATTATCGAAATGCTTACTGTACACCTCAAAGCAAATTGCGCAGGTTGAAGACGAATGCTGTACAAAATGCCAGTACGTGGGCAACGGAGGAAGGCAGACGGATCCTTTCCAATGACCGATGAACAGGTAGCGGCTTCCTTCATTCGTTGGATAAAAGTAAGTCAGTATTTGTTTAAAGTAAAAATTCCTTATTCGAATTTCTTATTCAAATCGAATGATATTGAGTAATATTTACTCACTCGTGCTAATTTTCCTATTTGTAGCACTGAGTAAATGTTACTCAGAATTTGACAAATATCATATTCACTCAAAAGTGAGTAAACAAGCTTTACTCTCTATAGAGTAGTTGCACTTTTAACGAAAGTGAGTGAAATTGTACTCACTTTAGAGTAACATTGAACGAGCGTGTATATATAATATATATATACGCTTAAAAATAGTTACCCAAAAATGAGTAAGATCTCACTCATCTACAGTAAAAGTAGAACAACTCTAATTTAGAGTAACTCCGAAGTTACTCAAATTTGAGTTTTTCCACTGGAAACGATATTTGGGTAAAATCTACTCATTTACTGAGTAATACTTTATTTGAACATGTACCAAAAATAGAGTAACTATCACTCAAATTTTGAGTGAAATTTCATTTCACATATACCAAATTTGCAAAAAAATTGCTCCTTTTCTGAGTGTATTGTATTAAAATATTAAGTAATTGAACTCAATACTATATCAAGTGGTGGTCGCTTGGAGTAGTGTGTTAATCGCAAATTAACATACATGTCAGTTATGCTCAGGCACCAATCATACACTTATTCTTCATAAATGACATTTGAGCATATTATTTCGATTCTAAAGCACAACACGGAGTTTATCATTCCGGTTTTTGCAGACACAACACCGTTTGTGTTGAGCGACTCACCCTCGAAATACGTGATCTCACTAACAAAATATACAACCTGTTGCTTCAAATGGTTATTACAACTTTTAGACTGATCTTGCGAATAGTAACAAAAAAACGAGTTGTTAAACTCAAATTTAGAGTAGGAGTTACTCAATATCATTGATGATAACTACTTAATTTTTGACGTTTCCATGTATCATTTGAAAATGAGTAACAAGTACTCAAACTCTGAGTAACTTTTTCTAAGCGTGATACACGCTTAAAAATAGTTACTCAAAAAAGAGTAAGATCTCACTCATCTACAGAAAAAGTGGAACAACTCTTATTTAGAGTAACTCCGAAGTTACTCAAATTTGAGTTCTTCCACTGGAAACGATATTTGGGTAAAATCTACTCATTTACTGAGTAATACTTTATTTGAACATGTATCAGAAATAGAGTAACTATCACTCAAATTTTGAGTGAAATTTCGTTTCACATATACCAAATTTGCAAAAAAATTGCTCCTTTTCTGAGTGTATTGTATTAAAATATTAAGTAATTGAACTCAATACTATTTCAAGTGGTGGTCGCTTGGAGTAGTGTGTCAATCGCAAATTAACATACATGTCAGTTATGCTCAGGCACCAATCATACACTTATTCTTCATAAATGACATTTGAGTATATTATTTCGATTCTAAAGCACAACACGGAGTTTATCATTCCGGTTTTTGCAGACACAACACCGTTTGTGTTGAGCGACTCACCCTCGAAATACGTGATCTCACTAACAAAATATACAACCTGTTGCTTCAAATGGTTATTACAACTTTTAGACTGATTTTGCTAATAGTAACAAAAAAACGAGTTGTTAAACTCAAATTTAGAGTAGGAGTTACTCAATATCATTGATGATATCTACTCAATTTTTGACGTTTCCATGTATCATTTGAAAATGAGTAACAAGTACTCAAACTCTGAGTAACTTTTTCTAAGCGTGTATAGATACCGACAGTCAAACTGTCAAAATCAAATATTTACACGCTTACTTGTAGCTATCCAAAATTGAGTCAAAAGTCACCCAATTTCGCAAAAGCCATACCCACAGACTAACAGACAGGACACTCAAATTAGATTCTTCAATCATTTTAACGGTCATTTCGAATATTCCTTTATTTGGGACAGTACTCACATGTTTCATGATGGCGCCACGTTACCCTATCAAAAACATCCTGTCTGTCATCTAGACTGTGTTTATTTTTTTCATTTTCCAACAGAGTTGCCATTCATACAGAATTACCTGTAATGTATTGATTTGTATACGTCCATGCGAATTTCATGCAGGATACAGATTTAATACATATTGCCTAAACTATATACATAATTGTGCCTACTTCTCATCCTCCAACGCAATACAAAATCGAACCCATTTTGTTACAATATTTACTTGCTTCTGGTCTGCCGCCACTTAATTTCGGGTGAAAACTACCAACACAATAAAAAATAGTCTAGATGAACAACTTTGAGTCGAATAAATGGTTACCTTCCAACATCGCGAAAAAGTTAAATATATTATCAATGTAATCTAATAAATTATTGTGACGATTCATTTTCAAATATTTTGATAAAATCAGGCATCCCTGCGAGCTGAGTTGACAAACGAGGGGAAACCAACTAGTAAAAAAACTTTTACATAACACAAGGGGTGTACAGATAGTAAATAGTTCGCGCAGTGCAATATAGGTGGAACTAGTGCATCACAAAAAATATTTTTTATAAGAATTTACTCATACTGTCATGTCTGTTAGTCTGTGCCATACCTACCCAAAATTGAGTAGAACGGCAATTATGAAATTTTGGGTAAATATGCTTTTCGCCAAATTTTTTAATTAAGAATGAATGTATTAAATTTTTCAACGATTTCTCAATAAATTAAAAGAAAATTATTATTTTGAAAGGTTTATTCGACGACACGACCAGACACTCCGAAGAAAAATCGGAATAAAAAGTGTTCGTAAGTGATTTACCGCCAGTTACCACAAATGTAGCGACCCCTTTATAGTGATAAATATAATATTTTTTGACAACACTGTTTAAGTTGCTATGAATTAGTTAAAAAGGAGCCCCAGAACAAATAAACAAATTGTTTGAGAAATTTGTGGAACAGATCTATAAATTTTAATTTTCTGCACACAGCTCCACTTCCTGAGAGCATTTCAAGAATATGGATCAACCAAATCGACGATTCTAAACGCTACCGCAATATCAGTGAAAGCTATGATAAAGGTGAGTGCTCAAATTTTATTGGTGTGTTTTATGAACCTTGAATCTACGAATTCTTTGGTATGTAAACATATCGTCATAACATTCCAAACATCTTTAATTTTTTTCATTTAGCTGATACAGATTTCTTTGTGTTTTTCCGTCTTTTTGAAAATGCAGCTAGAAATGGACTTGAACAGTCTGCATGTACAGCAGCATTGCAAAGTGTTTCTTCCGGAGGCGTTTAATGTGATGCAACTGAACATATCTCTGCACCATCTTACGGATCTCACTTTTCCATTCGATAAAATTATTTGATAAATAGTTGCAAAATCGTGTATTGTATGAATTTTGTAACTTTTTAATACCCTTAAACCCAAACAGATGCGTCAGCGTTTCGCTAACCGACCGGCAACGTAAGTCAGCCACCATTAAGACAATTAATGAAAAACATTCACCTGGGATAATTTTTAACTGTTGTGGAAAGAAACGAAAAAAATCAATCCAGTCATTTTTCATCAAAATGTTGGTTTCTTTCACCCAAAATAAGCAAATAAGAAACGTGTTCGTAAGGAATGTCCATGAAATAGCAAACAAAATTATGGATAATTTCAAATGAAAAACTGCATTTCAAGAAGACACAGTATTCAATCAACATTTGGAGATGATCTTAAAAATGTACATGTATATTTTTACTAATATATCCTTGCTACCCATTTTTGTTTTGATTTGGTTATCTTCCTTTATCTATAGTCAGAGACTTTCGATAATTTCAAGATCATTTTGTTTATTTATTTTGTATGTCCTTTCGCTGCAATCAAACACCTTTTAATATATCATCATTCATCGTTAGTAGTATGAAACTATTGTTTTGAGTGCGAAATACCGTAGCACACACACACACACATACATACATACATACACACACACACACAGAACCAATCGGCCAATTTTTACCCACGAATTGTGATTTGACACGCAAAATGGTGTATCATTTTTTTCTTCATATTATCTTCGATTATCAAATCAAAACCACTTGCTTGCTGGAGCACTTGCAAATTACCGCGAGAAGACTATCTTAAAGCCGGTCGGTAATCCCAATTTCATTTTTCCGAGATTTGACATACGATTCGGAATTGGTTTTGTTTACATTCTTCATGGCTTTGTCGTGTCGTCGCTCTACACGCTTAGAAAAAGTTACTCAAAGTTTGAGTACTAGTTACTCATTTTCAAATGATACATGGAAACGTCAAAAATTGAGTAGTTATCATCAATGATATTGAGTAACTCCTACTCTAAATTTGAGTTTAACATAAAATCTCGTTTTATAGTTACTATTCGCATTCGTGATAAGTCTAAAAGTTGCAATAACCATTTGTAGCAACAGGTTGTATTTTTTGTTAGTGAGACGCGTATTTCGAGGGTGGGTCGATCAACACAAACGGTGTTGTGTCTGCAAAAACCGGAATGATCAGCTTCGTGTTGTGCTTTAAAATGGAAACGAATATGCTCAAATGTCATTTATGAGGAATAAGTGTATGATTGGTGCCTGAGCATAACACACTACTCCAAGCGACCACCACTTGATATAGTATTGAGTTCAATTATTTAACATTTTAATACAATACACTCAGAAAAGGAGCAATTTTTTTGCAAATTTGGTATATGTGAAATAAAATTTCACACAAAATTTGAGTGATAGTTACTCTGTTTTTGTACATGTACGAATAAAGTATTACTCAGTAAATGAGTAGATTTTACCCAAATATCGTTTCCAGTGGAAGAACTCAAATTTGAGTAACTTCGGAGTTACTCTAAATTAGAGTTGTTCCACTTTTTCTGTAGATGAGTGAGATCTTACTCATTTTTGAGTAACTATTTTTAAGCGTGTAGCTATTATACGACAGCTGATAGAAATTGTACTGCTAGGAAAAATCCAAGACACGGCGCAGTACATTTTGGAAACAAATTTTTATCAGCCATTATTTCTAGTAGATACAGGATTCCCACTAAAATTGAAACAAGCCTCTGGCAAAGGCCATAATCGTCCTCGACCGTCTTGTGGAATGGCATCAAAATATGTTTTGTTTACATTCTAAAATCTGTTTAAAACCAGTAACCAAGGTTATGGTAAATGTTATTCAAAATCAATAATACATCAACTTGTGCTGCCAGATTCAACATTTTTTCAAGAGATTTCGTTTTGACATTACCAGTTACTGAGGGGTAGTTAAATTTACGATACAGTTTCGATAGGCGAGTGGCAGGTCGTGTCGTCGATTTATTTTTGTTTAGTTCTTTAATTCTTTACATCTGCTGGGTTTCCATAGCTTCCTGTAATACGCTGGCGATTGTATTAACCGTTTTTCGAGTACTATTTCTAGTTTTGTACACTTCATTGGACATAACATCGTGCAGCATTCTGACTCGTGTAGGAATCCCTATACCGAAGACGGTGAACGCTTTGAAATATACGTCTACAACATTTCTGAAGGAAGTGTCCGTTACCATCAGGCAACCACGCACGGGACATTGGAAATCTATTCACATATTTCACAATGTAAACATGCATAAACATAATTTTTTTTTCAATTATATAATTTATTAAGGCACACTGATTAAGCTCTAAGATGCCAAGGGCTTTTTCTAATTTTAATTAACAAATAACTTAAAACTAGGATAGTATATTAAGATAATGTAATGACTTTGGCAGATCCCGCCTTCAGCTGGCAATCGGCACCGGCCGGCGTACTGAATGTAACACGTTGGTAAGTATCTTGGTATTAGCGCTTTTTTCTGTCCGTGTGGGTTCGCGGGGAACACCACCAGGCTACGAATACCAGGCGGGTGGCCCATATTCATCTCATAGACTACAGCGGCCGTCCGTGGGCAATGATGATGATGTTACGGAGGAAAATGAAAAAAAAATATACAGAGAAGTAAATATTACGGAGAACAGAGTAAAAAGGGGATATGGGAACAAAATGACTAAGAACGACAAAGATCTAATTAGTTGACATCGAGATGGTGAAAAAACGTGGGCCCTGAGGGAGTCCTTTAAAACAGACCTGGCGTCACAATACCCCACACATGACCATACGACATGCTCGATGTCCTGATAACCGTTGCCACAGGTGCAGAGACCGCTCTCCATGACCCCAAAAAGGCCGAAGATGTGCGTTGAATGTGTAGTGATTAGACATGAGCCGAGACATAACACGAATGAAATCGCGACTCACGTTCATCCTCCTGAACCAAGGTTTCGTCGATACCCTAGGGATAATGGAATGTAGCCATCGTCCCAGTTCGTCATTACTCCATGAAGTTTGCCAACTTTCAAGTGCTCTTCGACGAGAAATACTGAAAAATTCATTGAAGCAGATTGGTCTTTCATAAATATCACCTTCTAATGCGCCCACTTTAGGAACAATGTGAAGGGACCCAGACTTACGATATTGAATAAGACCGTTCAGATAAAGTTCGCAAGTGTTCCCGTATTTTCCCCAGGAAATATGGGGGATACTTTCCTGGCTTCATTGCTCGGAGAGCTTCTATTGAGCTTAGACTGTCCGTGACAATGAAGTAATGGTCTTTGGGCAACGTTTTAATGATCTCGAGGGTGTACTGAATAGCAGCTAATTCTGCGACGTAAACTGAAGCCGGATCACTGAGTTTGTACGAAGCGGTGATGTTCTGATTGAAGATGCCGAAGCCTGTGGACTCGTTGATGTTTGATCCGTCAGTGTAAAACATCTTTTCACAGTTGACTGTTCTAAATTTATTATAAAAAATATTTGGGGCCACTTGAGGGCGCACGTGATCCGGAATTCCACGAATCTCTTCTCTCATGGATGTATCGAAAATCACAGTAGAATCAGAAGTATCCAAGAAATGAGCACGATTGGAAACAAACGAAGAAGGATTAATATTCTGAGCCATGTAATCAAAATACAAGGACATAAAACGGGTCTGAGAATTGAGCTCGACAAGCCTTTCGAAGTTTTCAATCACCATCGGATTTAAGATATCGCATCGGATTAGCAATCGATATGAGAGATCCCAGAATCGATTTTTCAACGGTAAGATGCCCGCAAGCACTTCGAGACTCATCGTATGAGTCGACTGCATGCAACCTAAGGCAATACGCAAACAACGATACTGAATTCTTTCCAGTTTAATGAAATGGGTGTTCGCGGCGGATCGGAAGCAGAAGCATCCATATTCCATTACGGACAATATCGTTGTTTGGTACAGCCTGATCAGGTCTCCTGGGTGGGCACCCCACCATGATCCGGTTATTGTACGAAGAAAGTTAATTCTCTGTTGGCATTTTTGTTTCAGATACCTAATATGACATCCCCATGTGCCTTTGGAGTCGAACCAGACCCCGAGATATTTGAATGTGAAGACCTGAGCTATGGTTTCACCCCTTAGTTGAAGCTGTAGTTGTGCTGGTTCTCGCTTCCTTGAAAATACAACCAGCTCAGTTTTCTCCGTAAAGAAGTCGATACCAAGCTGAAGAGCCCACGTGGACAAGTTGTGGAGTGTATCTTGTAATGGTCCTTGCAGATCGGCAGTTTTGGATTCTATAATGGACACAACGCTGTCGTCGGCAAGTTGTCTTAGCGTGCAAGATGTGTTGATATATTCATCGATATCTTTTACGTAAAAGTTGTATAAAAGGGGGCTTAAGCATGAGCCCTGAGGAAGACCCATGTAGCTAAATCGTATTGTCGCCAAATCACCATGTGCGAAATACATGTGTTTCTCGGACAATAGATTATATAAAAAGGTGTTCAAAACCAGCGAAAGACCATGCTGGTGCAGCTTCTTAGATAGGATATTTATAGAAACTGAATCAAAAGCCCCCTTGATGTCTAGAAATACTGATGCCATTTGTTCTTTACGAGCAAATGCCATTTGAATTTCTGTTGAGAGCAACGCAAGACAATCGTTCGTTCCTTTACCCCTGCGGAAACCAAATTGTGTATCTGAAAGAAAGCCATTAGTTTCGACCCAATTGTCTAGACGGAAGAGAATCATTTTTTCGAACAACTTCCGGATACAGGAAAGCATAGCAATCGGCCGATACGAATTGTGATCGGAGGCTGGTTTCCCAGGTTTTTGAATGGCGTTAACTCTCACTTGTCTCCAGTCGTGTGGGACAATATTACCCTCGAGGAACTTGTTGAATAAATTCAGCAAGCGGCTTTTGGCGGTGTCAGGCAGATTCTTCAACAAGTTGAATTTGATTCTGTCTAACCCCGGAGCCTTATTGTTACATGACAAGAGCGCAAGTGAGAACTCTACCATCGAAAACGGTGTTTCGTTTGTATTTGATGTCGCGGCGCGGTATATCTTCTGTTCCGGAACAGAGTCTGGACATACTTTTTTAGCGAAATCGAATATCCAACGGTTGGAATATTCGTCGCTTTCGTTCGTGGTGTTTTGGTTTCGCATTCGTCGGGCTGTGTTCCAAAGAGTGCTCATCGATGTTTCTTTTGTTAATCCGTCAACAAATCGTCGCCAGTAACCTAGTTTCTTTGCTTTAACTAAGTTCTTCATTTGCTTATCTAGCGCTGCGTAATTTCTATAATTATCAGGTGTTCCATATTTTCTGAACTTTTTGAATGCTAAAGATCTTTTCGCGTTCAGTGATGAGCACTTTTTGTCCCACCACGGATTGGGAGGAAGGATGTTAGTTTTCGCGCCGGGTACACGTTTCGTCTGAGCTTGAATCGCGGAGTCGAGAATCAAGCCAGCCAAAAGCGTGTACTCTTCCTCCGGAGGAAGTTCTTGTGTTGTTTCCAGTTTCTCAGACATCGAATTTGCGTAATATTTCCAATCAATATTTCGTGTGAGGTCATACGAAACGTTGATTGTCTCCGATGGTCTTAATCCGTTGGCGATTGAAATTACGATAGGTAGATGATCGCTACCGTGGGGATCGGGGATTACCTTCCACTTGCAATCCAACGGGGTCGATTCGCACAATGGAAGCTGTGTGTCCTAATTGCTGGCAATTAGTACAGTTCATAACCCGTGGCACGAAAAGACGTACGGGTAGACGAACCCTGTCCAGAAGGACATAATTTGGCAAAGCCGAACCAGCGAAGGTCACACGATACGAGTTCGATTGAGGATAAGATTTTGACCCATACTCGGCGATCGATACTGAATGCAAGCGTTTGCAATCCAGTATCTTCAGATTCTTGAGTAAGGGGTTTTTGAAACCGCCAACCCCGTGCTCAAGAATATCTGCGCAAGTCTGTGACCACGCCGTCTATTTCGACTTCGCGGACTGGTACATATACGCGATAATCCCGCGTAAAGAGCTCATTTCGAACAATCTCATTAGCCTGCTTTAAGCTGGTCAACGAGACACTGAGTTTGTCGGAGCGCATTTTTACTATTTGTGTGACAGTCGGGTAATGTGACGTCAGGTTCTTATTTAATGTTTATAAATTCAATGCTTTATCTTTAGATTTGGTTCGGAAGTACACCACATATGGACCGGTCGATAGCGAGGGTTCATCGGAATATTCCTTAATCCGGGGGGTTTTATTACTGTCAACAACAGGCGGATTAGGATCTGTCTTCATTTCTTCGTCTGGAGGGGGAGGACTCATTGTGCTTACTGTAGCACGAGGTTATATTTAGGCAAGTGGTAAATTATAAGAGGGATGCAACTATAAACTGTAATAAGGGCAGAATAAAGAAAAAAGCAATACTTAGCTTGTTGTACAGTTGCAAGGAACGGTCGCCAAGACCTGCTCTTGGTCGATTGCCACTTTAATTGATGCCAAAAAACCTCTACGAGGAAAAGCACAAAGCACCAGCTAACGGTTCGGTGCGAAGGTGCAAAAATCCTCACCGAGGAAAAGGCACAAATAAACTGTTTATAGTTTGTATGGACTAACGGTATCACTTCACTTCAATGTTCGATCACAATCGACACAGGCAACAATGGCCGCTTGTTTATAATCCGCACACTTGGCCTTGATCGGCGAAACAATAACCGGCTAACGGTACCGTTTCGATCGACCGCTCACAATAAGGCACTGTTCTATTATACACGCAGAGAAAAATAGTGTAAATGTAACTAAATCTGGGTTTCACGTAACGATTTATTTTGTTGAAATAGTGACAAAAGAAAAATTGGTTTAATATAGAAAATATTGTTGCTTGAAACAACAAAACTAGGTATTTGATTTTGCTCAGTGGATTAGTTTGTTTCTATAAATATTTTGTTAATACCAACAAATATTTTACTTGTGCGTTCCTGTCAATTTCTTGACAAACAATTTCATAGTAAATTCAACTTGCAAAATCAGTTTAAAATGAACTAATTTTGGATAAAGGTAATATGTATAGTGTTTTGAATTTATAAACTTGGCAGTTGAAATAAATGATAAGATATCAACTTGAAATGATTAGTATTTCAACTTACGCTTTTGTTTGTAAAAATTATTCATTTTGTTTTGTTTTTACGAGTAAAATGATTTCTTTCGAAATAATTTGAAGGCTTGTTTTTTGTATATTTTTCTTCAATTTATATATTTGTAAGGAATTCCAATTATATTTTTATTCCATATATTTATAATATTTATCTACATACCACAATCAATCCAATATTACTTTTTATAGTATTCAATGATTCGATGCCCTTTCCCGGTGCCCTTCCGGTGAAGGTAGAGATAACCTGCATCAAATATAAGTTGTTAAGAAAACGTGTTATTGCAGTTTCTAATATTATTAACTATCAATACTTACGCTTGGATTGATGAAAAGCCCGATGAAAAATATATAAGCAGATAAAATTTAACTTTTGAAACATGTAAAAAACTTTTCTGTTCATTCACGATTGAAAAAAAACTCCTGTTTATAAGAAATAGGACTGATACGGTTCTTTTGAACAATAAACTTTGTTGTATCATTACACAAATAAGACAACAGATAAAATGAATATATTTTGTTCTTAACATAAAGATAAAGCAGACTTGAATCAACATAGATATTGCGAATAAAATCAACTCTGCTTTTGTTGATACGCAATACATTGATGAATTATTTCAACAATAAAATCAGCTGGAACAATAATTTTTTTTCGTTTGGCAAGACCAAAATATTTATTCACATTGAACAGAGATCTTTGTTGATGTTGAAGGGAGAAAATGGTTCAAAACAATCATATTCTAGCTTGAAATTAACATGAATCAGATTTAAAAATTTACTAACCGATTTGTTATTTTAAACAAGCTCCATTTCTCTGCGTGTATAATGCGAAAAAAACCTCTCAGAGGAAAAAGCACTATTGTCTATCACACAATATTGTCCGACCACTTTATCACACACACAACTGGTTTTCAATGCTTTCGCAGTAAATCCAAATCACGTCTGTTCGCTCGGAAGGTTGAAACGGCAATGCATAAACATAATGTATTTTACTTACCAACTAGAGCCTGATACGACTAGCTGTCCACAAAACTTTATATTTTCTCCATTCTAAAAACACTAGAAAATTTCACACATGAAAATGCCGGTCGGCGCGACTAGGTAATTTTGCATCAGTGATAGTTTTAAATTCTACTCATTTTTTGACGTCTGTTCACAGTTGCCGAAAATGCGTACTTTTGATTCACTCACTGAGTAGCCACAAGTAACCGTGTAGTGAATTGTCTGTACGTGTATGTGTGTCGATTGGCGGGTATATTTGATTAAAATGTGCAATTAATTTTCTCGGAGATGGCTGAATCGATTTTCGTATATTTAGATTAGAAAAAAAATTCGTTTGAAAGACAGTGAAAAGTCATATAACATCGATTCGAATAGCAAGTTTTTATGATTGATGATCATCCAATTGCCTATCAGTCACATTAGTTTGCGATATGCGCAGTCAGAAGCCCCGCAAGTATTGTTCAAAATCCATCGAAATTGAACATTCATTCCGGTTTAATTATTTGATATCTACCTAGATTAATTCACAGAAAAATAATTCAAAAGGAAAGTCTCATAATGCGGGTCGGTTGCTTTGAACTCTACATTGCAAATTTCGTATCCCAGCTCACGGTTCCGGATTGGAAGTAATCAAAATACTGCGAAATGAGACCATCGTAAATTTATCAGATATGGATAGATTAAACTTTTCAAATCGAAGGTATTAGAGCAAATTCAGCAGCTACAAGATTCATATGGGAGGTCTATAATATAACTGAAACTGAAACAGACGTATCCCCAAGCAAGCCGTTCTAGTTTTATTTATTCGAACAGTTCTACTGTCAAATTTAGAACTGGTATACGCTGCCGTTCTATCCCTCTTAGCAGGCCGTTCAATTTTATTGGTTTTTGAGCGCTTGTTGAACGACATATTGCACGAAATATTCGTTCAATTTGCTGGAACGGTTTGTTGTTGTTTTTTGTCTTGCAAAAATAGTGTGAAAATTAAGTGTTACCTTTACATAGAAAGAAAATTTGTTGTTATTCAACGTTAAGTAGAAGTATTGTGCAGGTATGTATTGTTAGTTTAAACAAATAAGTGGAAAAACCTTCAGAAATTCTGCAATAAAACTAGTCCAACAGGGCTCCAACTCCTCATTTTAAAAATGGCTCAACAATGGACCTCTGTCTGCCGGGTTTGTTGAACGAAAAAAATGGCATTCGGTTCAACGGTCTGTTTCAAAATCGGCAAATGAAGGTCCCGTGTTGGCCTCCTGTTGAACGATTGATTGGACTTTCATTGGACCAATGATTCAACGTATTGGACCAATGAAGGACCACAGTTGAACGTTTTTTTCTAAGTGGGATTTTTTCTATATTTTAAACACATATAAAACGCTGCTGGGGCTGCCAGTTTATTTTGTTATAATTTTGAGATTTAAATTTTAAAACTGACATAAATTATGCATCTAGAACTAGAACACGCCTGAAAATGCCCTTAGGGTGCGATAAATCGTTTTTGTCTTTTTCATGCAATGATATAGATGACAACGGGCAAAATGCGATATCTGCAATTTGTAGATCTTATTAATTGATGACCTAAACAACTCATTTCGATTTTACTGATTTTGGATCAAAAAATTGTGAATGTGATTCGATATTACTTTAGTTTGCTTTAGGCCATGGTCAGTGGCACCAGTGAACATTTTTCAATGTAATATTAACAAAGGTTTTTATTTAGAACTACGTAAAAAATCATCAGATCAACATAGTATAAAGTACAGCAAGAACTAAAGATAAATAACATAGAACGATTTTTCAAGATTTTTTTTTCTCTAGTTCCAGTACATCCGGGGTCCGGCAAAACTAAAGTCGCTATATTCAATCTGCAACTAAAAGACCTATAAATCGAAAAAGTATTGAGCTGAGTTTAGATTTTGGTTTTGAGCCCAGTTTAGATTTTGTTTTTCGTTCGCTTTTTAACACTTATCACTCTGTGTTTTCGGAAACAAAACTCGGTCACCGATAAAATTTAAGAAAAATTCAAGCATTCATTTGACTCTGAGCTTGTGAAAATCATATCTGAGGAAACATTGCAGAATTCAATGAACTGAGTCGAATGCTATATCACCTTTCCCAATTAGTCAAGTTTTAAAGCTTTTGCCTTACTTTTCTTTGTTCGTAAGAGAAAAAGCGCAAAATCATTCTGAAAAATATTTTTTTTTTGCAATTTAAAATTAATATTTGAATAAAAACTTTACACAATTTAAGTAGGAATTACTTAGGAACGTTCTCAAAGTTAAAATTTAGGGCCTCATTTCAAAATCAAATATCAAATTATTGTTTTCAAAAGCATCTTCAGGTATGTGAAATTGGAAAAAATGTTTGCTACTGATCTTCATTGAAGCATAGCATTTTTCGGGTCAAAAACATGATCGACAAAAGTGTTTGAACTCTTTTTTTTCTCAAATCTCTAACTTAGTTTTATCTGAAATATAACGGCTCTTAATATAATATCTGTTCTTGCTATAATCTTAATAAAATCTGAATGTTTGTTTCTGGTTTGGAATCATATTTATAACATAATGAGATATGAATATTAAGATCATATATAATTTTGATAGAATCCTGTTATGCTCTGTTGACCGAGATGGCCACTCCAATAAATCTTTTGGAGGGGCAAAAATTGCATTGCCCCCATATAGTTGCCACCTCTGACAATGACAATGACGATTCAAAAGATGGAATAGAGTTTGATGAACTTGTATATCTTATATTACGTTCGTTTTTTTATGTCTAAGAAAATATTGAAATACGTAAAGTCCATAAATCTCATATACATCAGATATACATTCGCTCATAGAATCGTAGGATACTATCGGGTACAAACCATTTCTTCAAGGTTTTGATGTAAATTTCAAGTACTTCTAAACTAGAGTGGTTTAATCTGCCACTTTTGCAGCATTCTGAAAAAATTAGGTAGGAAATATGGCCTTTTATTATATAAAACTATCGATAACTATTTCAAAAGTTATCATAGAGTTTCAAAGTTCA
This sequence comes from Malaya genurostris, assembly GCF_030247185.1. Taxonomy (NCBI): domain Eukaryota; kingdom Metazoa; phylum Arthropoda; class Insecta; order Diptera; family Culicidae; genus Malaya; species Malaya genurostris. The sequence goes on along the minus strand of NC_080571.1, from coordinate 134,490,954 downwards.
CTACAATCTTACCAATTTTTACAAAACCTAGCTCTTTGTTCAACAAAATAATTCTCTAGAGTTAATGTGAAAAAAGTTAGAATAAAAAAACTGATTTTCGTAAAACCATTTAGTAATACTATCGAACAATGAGTCAACGGTTATAATTAGTGAAATGTTTTTTTATTTTCAGCACAGTTACTAGTAATTATGATGGCTATAATATTGTCGAAGACGAAAACTCTCTATCTGTCTCCTGTAAAAAGTGAATTTTTCTGTTTGTCTTGAAACATGTGCTGGAACGTGGTAGTTCATTCCCGTGATACCGCGTCAATAGTCCCTACAACTTGTAACCGTTGATTCCATCTGCTACTTGTACCACGAGCTAAATATCTGCTATACATTCATAGTACATTTGTTTTTAATTACTGATATTTTGCCTATAGCATACGTGCACACTTAAAACCGTTTCTCGAGCTCGGCATAATGAAAAGCCACATGAGATCGGCAACACAACATTTTACTTTTTATTTAAGTTATATGCTGATATCTCGGTAAAGCGCATTCTATTGCCGAAGCGCGTTCTTTTGACATTAAATTATACTGAACTTGTCAGTAAACAACAAATATACCGAGATCAGATAAGTGTCTCACCTAGTTTTAGAAAAAGCTAACTCACTGTTCAAAATCTCGGCAAACGGTTTTGCTGATCTCGGTATATATGTTATTTACTGAAAAGTTCATTGTAATACTATGCCAAACTTCGGCAAAAGAACGCGCTTTACCGAGATATCAGCATGTTACTTTGACGATTTTCGGAAAAAAGTATGTGGATTACTGAATGATCAGTAAAATGTTTTCTTGCGATCTAATTCGGCATTTCAATATGCCGAGCTCGAGAAACGGTTTTAAGTGTCTATAGCTAAATTAAATATAAAAGTGTTCTTAAAACTTAATATTCGATTCTTAAGACTATTAGTACGGTTAGTGGTAACGTATATAATTGTTGCGATTAAATACAATAATTATTGTACGCATTACGAGCATGAAAAAGCAAGACTAAGTGATAAACGGTGTATATATTTCTGTAAAATAAGGAGAAGAAGGTAAATTTTATGTTTTTTCAAATTATTTATTAAAATGGGTACGACTTGTGACGGCACTTATACTAATACATGGTAAAGGACCATGACAGGGCCTTTTCATTTGCTTTCTAAGCAGAAAATCCGTTGATATTGGCTCTGATTGGTTATGCGAGCTGCTGGTGCCACACACGGACAGAAACTTAGTCGCCATCATGAATATAGGAAGCATGACTCCCGGTATAGAGCTTTGTCGGACACCTTTTTTTGGCTGTAAATGGGTGCAGGTGGACGTAAATACCGCAAAAAAAGGCTGTATCAAGCTGTAAGATCTGCGGCGGAGTTTGCCGAGGAATTCCGGATTCATTGGCATGCACATTAATAAGCCACGGTAGCTGCTGTTGCCAGATCTGAGCTGGTTCCCGATTTGACATTCACACGGAGTGGGTGGAGCATGCAAATAAATACACTCCTAGGCATACCTGTGACGTCACAATATTCTGTCTAGTTATAAGCAAACCATGTTGAAACTATTCATTTAAATTCAGTATAGTATAGAGATATGAGGAACGGTTCACAAGAATATAAAACTGTTTATTTTTCATTCATTACTTTATTTTTGATGCGTTAACCGAGCCATAAAGGTGGTACCAATCCTTGCTGAATTGTGAGTCCGCTCTTCAAACTTTATTTTGTGCCGCCTTTGAGCCACCCTGTACCATGAGAATTTGTGATGCATATCCACCCCGGTGAAAAAGAAAGTTCATGAATAGGTGCAGTGGCGGACCGAGGAAATTTGGCGCCCGGGGAAAATAAGTGGTTTGGCGGCCCCCATTGTTAGTTTAGTGAGCAAAAAAAAAGCTGAACTCCATATGCGGAAAGATGACTTGGGCGAGCAAAAAAAAGATCCCAAACATTACTTTGCCGGCCCCTAAAATTGTTGCGCCCTGGGCGAATGCCCTTTTCTACCCACCACCCCCCCCCCCCCCTCTTAGGCCTAGATACGCCACTGAATAGGTGAATGAGTTGAAATCACTAATTTCACTCTCCTGAGTGTCTGAATGGTGGCGATGTTTTTCGTGAATCGTTGTTGAGCATAACGACCCGGTGATTACATACACAAAGCAATGTAAGGTAGAGTTACAAATTTTCCCGAATATACGGAAAAGTTTACGATAAGGCCGCCAAATAATTAAAGGCATGAAATTGCAGTTTTGAACCACTGTGCACTATATGGATTGAAACAGGTTTTAATCATGACAGCAGTAATGGTTTCTTTTCGTGCATAATATCACCTTCAGAAATTGCTTAAGGCAGCAATGGAAAGATTCAATAATTTACCAATAATTTTTATAACTAGCAAGTTTTTTAAAGTTTTGAACAAATTAATGTTTATTGATTCAAAATTACTATTTTTGCATTTTTGTTGTAAGAAATAATTCAATAGTTTTAAGCTAGAAAAGATTAGAAGGACAATAATGACTCATTGTTGGTATGCTGTAAAAATTATTTATTGATACTTGGCTAAAAGTTCTTCGTATAAGAAAATTTCTTTCTAAATCGGAGTGGTTACTGTTTAGTGCACGCGTTGCTTTTTTTCAGTAAAATATTTTGTAACAGAGTAAACTTTCCTATGTAAACAATTAAAAAGCACCAATTTTATGATATTGTTGATTTTCATATTCTTGTTAGTGGGAATGCTGATTACAACTGAAATCCTCAAAGTTTGACGATTAAAAATATTTCGGTTTGAAATTGAAATCGTGATCTCGACTTTCTTGCTACCAAGCAATCAACTCAATGTTAAGGTTGGCTCAAATGTATTTTACATTCCCTTCTATTTCTTTCCAAACCAAAATGAATATCCAAATTAGAAATCTGCACTACATGAGGTTGATTTAATGATAAATACTCGGTAATGTCTTCTGAAATCCTGAAAAAAAAACATTGATTAATGATAAAAATGTATGTGTGGATTCCGAAATTAAAATCATTATTACAATCTTATAGAAAATAAATGCAATGTTTCATAATGTCTCCATTATTCCTGCCTACGGCGATATGTTCGAAAGTAATTGTCGAAATTATTGTCATATTCGTATTATTGTTTACGTTTAAACCAATCGCATTTTCAAAAATCGTACATACATAAGAAAAACAACAATATAATTTTCAGCCATCAATTTCATTACAGACTTAAGTTGTAATGACATATGTTTTACATTGTTTCCTATGCGTAAAACCTTCCTTCTTGTCATTCTCACAGTATTTTTTATTAAGATAATTTGAACGGCTGAAAGCAAACATCGGATAAGTGTTATTTAGCTTGGAAAACTCGTTGAAATATTTTTTCAAACAAAAACCGAATGAGAAGGCGGTTGGGTAATGCCAGAGATATAACCGGAATGACGTGAATACAAATAATTTGTTCTAATTTAATGCAGATGTTTTGAACAATACAATATCTGATACTATTCGCATATCCTAAAGCAGCCAAGACGCATTCAAACCAATACACACAATGTATGTCGATCGCAAAGCAGCTCAATTCTGGTTTTATTTGTACTAGTTTGGTACGAAGGTCAAACTGCGAACAACTCACCCAAAAATATTATTTTCACTTCCGATTTGAATAATTATTATAGCTGTTTTGACACACATTTATAGCACTTAGAAGGGCTGATATTTCTCCATCGTTGTTTACTTTTTGGTGTATTTTGGTGCAAATGCAAAGACCAGCAACTTAACACTCCAAATACCAAGCCTCAAAAAAAGTTGGAACGGTAACTTTGAGCTGTCATAGCTCAGCTGTTCTTCAACGAATCTCAATAAATTTTACACCCTCGAATTTTGTGAAGTTCGTAGATTGATTCCAAAACTTTGTAGCTGACGATTGGCAAAGGAAAACCAATGAAAATTTGATTTTTCCCGTTCCAAGTTTTTTTCACGCGCCCAATTGCCCTATCTGCTTTCCAATTTTCTTTCCTTTGGCATAAACGTCGCATAGAAGATATTGAATACTTCAACTTTACCGAGTCATAACTTTGTTGTTAGTCAACCGATCTTCAAAATTTGTTCACCATTGGAAAGGTACTACTTCCACAAATACAATGCACTGAAAAAAACTAAAAATAGGGTTGTCTACCCAAAGTTATAATGAAAACTGTAGATTGATGACCTAAGAAAAGATGAGACTTTTTACTATGATCGTAAATATCTCGAAATTCAAAGCGATGACCTATATATTTTTATACATCATTCGATTGCTAGTGATACCAGCTACAATTTTCGCTCAACTACCTTTTCTGCACAATCAAAAGAAAACATTAAACAATCGATGAACTTATAAATATATATGAATTTTTCAATTTTTTTCACATGTTTGTATATAACTCAAAAATTAAAGCGATGACATGTACATTTTTTTGATTCAGAATATTGGAATCATTACTAGAAACAATGTATTGATGATCAAAATTCTATATCCGTTCAAAGAATCTCAAGAAATTTGGTACAAATACAGAGAATTTTTATTATTGGGAAAATTTTGCAAAAAAAAAAAACAAATCAAAACTTTGAAATTTTATGACATATATTTTTTTATTATTTCAGTTGGAAATTTATTATGAACAAAATTTACAAAAAAACTGAAACTTGGATTTCACTGAAAATCTTAAAAATTTTGGTAAATATACCTAAACTCTAAAAATAATAATGTTTTTGTATTGGACAAAAGATTTAAACAATTTTTATGCACAACCCAAACGGAATTGTTAACTACTAAAATTAGGTTTTTTTGTTTTAGGTTTTCCGTAAAATCTCAGAAAATCGGTAGAAGATCGGAAATTTCGAAATTTCTGATATATATTGCGTATAACGTTTCTGCAAATCAAAGTGAAAATATTGGAATCCGTTTTGATTTCATCTGTTTCAAAGAGACGTAGAATTTGTTTCTATTAATAAAATAAATTTTGTGACAACACGAAAATTTTAAATTATTTCAATGGCTTTGTACAAAAAGAAATAGAACGTTTATTTATACGAATTTCATATACTAACCCATGGTCAAAAAAAAACAACTAAAATTAAAAAAAAATATTGCTTAATTTTTGTTTTACTAGCAATTAAGAAATAAAAAATATATCTTAAATTTTCCGCTATCCTAAACGACATCAATTATAATCGATAGAATATTAGAATTTAAATATCACAAACTTAGAATTATTTCGGAATGTATAGAATTCGAAAATTATTTGAATTTTCTATTAGTAAACAATTTAGAAAAAGTAGAATTCTGAATTTAGCACAAAAATCATACGAAATTAAATAAAACTTGTTTTTTCCACGTAGTTGTGTCATGATGCCTTACTCATATCTCTCTTATTCTCATATAAAAATGTATTCTTCAAACAGTTTTGTTTGATTTTTGAAAAACATGAAAGCGAGTGCATGAACTAGTGTAACCTACAAATTGAAACAGTTCTCAAATCGGTTAGGCCATCTTTCTCAGTGAAGTGAGTTCCACTATTTCAGGTACTTGTGAAACTGGAATCGCCCCGAATATTGGCTTTGCAGCAGCCTTTGCGATTAGCACCTACCAACCAATCTATTCGCAGCTTAAAGTTGTCTTCATCTCGAAAAACAACCTCTTCGTTTGAATGCTTTTTACTGAATGAAACCCTGCACCTATGTTATCAGAACTAATTGGCTCAAGTGGCATGTTCCCCTAGTTATTTGGAGATTCGTGCCTTGCGTAGCTTCTCATCAACTTCCTGATGGGAAGGGAAGGATAAAAGGAACATGGAAGGGAATTGAGAATTGGGTGAGGTGGGGAAACAGCACAAAACATAAAGAAATAAGTCGTCCTGCATCCCCGAAAGGATGCTGAACGTTCTGCTGTTGCCAAAATGCACGGTTGGTAGAACCTCCAACCACCGAGAAGCGTTAGAGATTTTACAAAAGCGACACCATTCTGCATTCCCCGAAGAATGCAGAACGATTATGCACTTGAATTAATTTGACACTTTAGAAGACAAAAATACCTTATATAGCTAATAAATGACTGATATGAATATTTTTCAATGAAAAAATCCAATGTATGAACATAATTTAAAAAAATTTTAAAAATATCTCCTCCGCCTTTTTTTATAAACATGCTCGAAAATATTTTTTGTCAAATACAAGAAACGGATTTTTTTCGTTTTCCTCAATGTTAGATATAGCAGTTTAAAAATAACCTGTTTTTGAACTACTTTGGCTCATAACTTCGATTCAGAAAACGCTCCCTTAACACGCCAGTCATTAAAAAATTGGTTTTAACAAACTCTAAAAGATGTTCCAAGATACCTATACGAAAAGAGAAAAATATAAATGCTAGAGCAAAAAATCTTATTTTTTGAGGAACACCCTAAGTTGCTCTTTAAAAATAGCTGTAACACTAAAACCGTTGCAGATACTACTATGGTGTCCTTAGCAAAGCTGCTCGATATAAGTTTATCTACAATTTTGCCGAAGAATGCAGTCCTCTATCTCAATACATCCGGAAAATAAGTATTGGATCACCTTAATAATAAGAGCCACCCTAATACCATGTACATCGACATATGGTTTATCTTCACTGATCATTTGTTTTGAAGACATCATAGCTCTAAAGTATAAGGTTAAGCCACAAATGTATTTGTCCCCCTAAATTGTGGATCCGGACCACAGTGCAATGCAATTTAACTCGGAAATTTGAAAATTTCCGATCTTTCATCTATTTTTTGAGATTCTACGTGAAACCTACAACAAAACCAGAATTTTAGTAGTTATCAAATGCGTTTGTGTTGTGCATAAAAATTGTTTAGATCGTTTGTCCAATACAAAAATATTTTAAGAGTTTTAGGTTATTTCCTAAAAATTTTAAAATTTTCAGTGAAATCCCAGTTTCAGTTTTTTTTGTTGTAAATTTTGTTTATAATAAATTTCCAACTAAAATAATAAAAAAATATATGTCATAAAATTTAAAAGTTTTGATTTCATGTTGTTTTGGCAAAATTTTCCCAATAACACAAATTCTCTGTATTTGTATTAAATTTCTTGAGATTCTTTGAACGGATATATAATTTTGATCAACAATACATTGTTTCTGGTAATGATTTCAATATTTTGAATCAAAAAAATGTACATGTCATCGCTTTAATTTTCGAGTTATATACAAACATGTGAAAAAAATGAAAAATTCATATATATTTATAAATTCATCGATTTCTCAATGTTTTCTTTTGATTGTGTAGGAATGGTAATTGAGCGAAAATTGTAGCTGGTATCACTAGCAATCGAATGATGTATAAAAATATATAGGTCATCGCTTTGAATTTCGAGATATTTACGATCATAGTAAAAAGTCTCATCCTTTCTTAGGTCATCAATCTACAGTTTTCATTATAACTTTGGGTAGACAACCCTATTTTTAGTTTTTTTCAGTGCATTGTATTTGTGGAAGTAGTACCTTTCCAATGGTGAACAAATTTTGAAGATCGGTTGACTAACAACAAAGTTATGACTCGGTAAAGTTGAAGTTCTCAATAGCCGATTCGCGATGCAGGTGCCGCATGAATGCAGATAGGGCACGTTTTGAGCTCGAAAAAAAACTTGGAACGGGAAAAATCTGATTTTCATTAGTTTTTCCTAAAAGATTGCCAATAACGATATACTTAAAATAATCTACAAACGTCACAAAATTCGAGGGTGAAAAATTTATCGAAATTGGTCAAGTAACAACTGAGCTATGGTAGCTGAAAGTTACCGTTCCAACTTTTTTTGAGGCTTGGTGCTTCGCGTAACTTTTTTAGGCTTGGTATTAGGAGTGTTAATATAGTTGCCCATGTTTGAAGTGAAACTCACACTATGGGCGGAGCACAAAATAAATTACACTGTAACTTTTTATCGAACGAGCACTACGTGAACTGCGAACGGCGTGCGAAGGCAATATGCAGAATGTCGAATTGCTAATACCAAGGCAAGAAAATATTGTTGTAGTTCTTTGTAAAAAAATATGGAGCTTTGAAAAGAAACGATTAAGTCATTTCGCTGCACCACAATATTGATGTCATTTCTCCTCCATTTGAAACTGAATGCTTGATTCTGTGTCTGGAATTTAGCTCTTGACCTGAACCAAAGACATCATATTAACAAGATATCCAGCTCTCACATTTCCCGAACATATAATTGGCAACATCCTTTTTTGCGAGCATGTCGCCCTCAGGTGAGTCCGCATCGAATCTCATACATAGAAGTAGGGGAAAGAAATATCAAATTCGTACGCGCCAAAATAGCAGGGCTGCGCACCCATACAATTGACATGACATGTTGAATGAGACGCCGTGCGATGGCGTTGCTGAACTGAAGATTGAGATCGCTCCAAGCTGACAAGGTCTGCCTGAACCAACCGAAATCTCGGGTAATTTTTCAAAAGGGCGTATAAGCAAGTGACAGTTTCTCTTTAATCACTCTCTCTCTCTCTTTCGATTATTGTGATGTGATTGAAAAGATTTTCTTTGATATCACTATTCTGTTTGAAAGTCGAAAGTTTCGGGTATCATTTCATGCAAAGAGTTGAGTGACAAACGTGGAAACCGCTTGGTAATTAATAGAAGAGAAAGTAAACAAAGAGAAACTGCCATTTGCTTATACGCACTTTTGAAAAATTAACCGAGAAATGGGGTGTTCAAGATGCACTTCCTTTACTTCACGCTCAGTTAACTGGGCATGCTAGAATGAACGAAATATGTCAACCTTTACCCACAGAATAGGTAACACAGAAATAATATGTCTTTTACTATCTCAAAACCGTTGTCCCATGTCCCATGAGAACAGCAAATACCCGTCATGAGTTTTTCTCTTTGATATTCGTTGATACCATACATTAATAAAGATTTAATTTCGAATTATTTTTGACTATGTAATACAACTGAAAATTTTATCATAAATTGCTGATCATAATTCCGATGGCATGTAGCAAAAATTATGTTGATACGTTAGATATAACAAAAGACATACACGATCAAAAACTTAACACTCTCTGAGAGTAAATTTTGAAATTACGATCGATAGTAAAGTAAAACGTATTCACGTCAAAACATTGAAAACAAAAACAATGTAGGAATGATAGCATCTTTTTTTTTAGAACCGGACCAAAAACTTTGAATGCAAAAACCGAACAAAAACTTAATCTGTTCTTCCAAAACATAGATCAGTATGTAACACACAAGTAAACCATGGCTCGTCCACAGCGGCAGTTGGTAAAGAACTTTGAATACAAAACCTGGATTAAAACATTTGTTTTGGAAGAGCCAGTTTTGTTGTTGGCCGGTTTTTGCAGAAAGATGCTCTTAAACGATGCTTGCATTGCAAAATACGAGTCTGAACTCTGCTATCAATGTTTTTATTCGTTTTTTTTGCAACTAATAATAGCCGTTCATTTCTAGCATGAATTATGGTTCATTTTTTGTACAAATTCTTTCAGATTGAAAAGTGTGCTTCAGCGCTTACGTCACATATTCGGCCACATTCCTGAAACCAAAGACATCATATTAACAAGATATCCAGCTCTAACATTTCCCGAACAAATCATTGGCAACATCATTTTTTGCGAACATGGTGCCCTCCACGCTCATTCAATGTTACTCTCAAGTGAGCAATTTGTACTCACTTTTGTTTATTTAGTGCAAATGTCAAAAAGTGAGTAATATTGATGTAGAAGACTGAGTAACTTTTACTCAGTTTCTAAATTGACAACAAGTTTTACTCACAGGACTTTGAAAACGTTGCGTGAAAATTTACTTTCAATGATTTTTGAAGAAAGGAATATTGAAAAATATGGAGCAGGTTGGAGCCAAGGTAAATGAATACTATCGAAAATTAAATGGTAATATTATTGTACCTCCTAATCCTTATAATGATTGAAGTTTTTCGTTGCCACATTTGTGCAATCTTCGTTCCAGGATACGTGAGGGAATTTAAAGAACATTTTCAACTTTCTATGAAAAAACTACAAAATGTAAATGAGGGAATTAAGAAAATATTTAAAAAATGTTGCATTTTTTTATTTTACACGCAGTTTCGATTATAATAAAGAATTCTTTAGATAATTCGATAATTTTTATTTTACACGCAGTTTCGATTATAATAAAGAATTCTTTAGATAATTCGAATGATAGTGTTTAACATTTACTCACCCGAGCTAATTTTCCCATTTACAGCACTGAGTAAATGTTACTCAGATTTTGACAACTACAGTATTCACTCAAAAGTGAGTAAAGAAGTTTCACTCACTATAGAGTAGTTCCACTTTTAACGAAAGTGAGTGAAATTGTACTCACTTTAGAGTAACTTTGAACGAGCGTGTCAGGCGAGTCCGCATCGAATCTCGTACATACAAGCAGGGAAGAGAAATGTCAAATTCGTGCGCGCCAAAATTGCAGCACTGCGCACCCATACAATTGACATGATATGTTGATTGTGATGCCGTGCGATGGCGTTGTTAAATTGAAGATTGATTTCGCTCCAAGCTGACAGGGTCTGCTGAAACCAAATGTAAAAACCTTTTTTAATACATCTAGTGTGTAATGATGCCATTACTCATTTTTTCCAAAATATTACTAGAAGAGATTCGGTCAAGAATTTTTTTTACAAGCTTGAATAAAATTAGAAACTTTCGTTGGGTATAAACTTTACCCTTTGAAAGCATAATGAAATTCAACAGCAACATATGGGAATATGAGACCTTGTATTTAAGCCTAAGTTTTTGATAATCTATATGAGAAAGGCAAAAATGTATACTTTTATAGAACAGAGTCGTAGTCATTATATTTGTGGAAACACTAACATGTGGGTGCAAATTAAATAAAAGAGAAAATCAAAGATGGTAAACACTACAAATGGCCCCATCTGCTAATGACGGTATATCTATATAAACCTTTCTTGCAATTATTTCAGCTCATTTGTTTAAGTTAAAAATTACATTACAATAAACGCTACCTCTAAACAAAAGGTAGCTGTCATTTTCAGATTCAATACTACAGATAAATGTGGCAACTCGGCACGCTATACGAAATAGAACTAAGCACGGTACTAACGGAACAAAGGCGGTTGTTTTTTCTTCTTCCGTACCAACACATAGCGGTTTTGTATCGTTACTTTTTAAGGCGAATTGAAAATTTCGACAATCATTGCCATAAAATTTCGGAACCGGAAGTCGGTTTGCACAGTATCTTTTAAGATATTAAGAGCTTTCATTTGAATCATGGTTTGTGGAAATCTTTGCTTTCGGAAGCGGGAAAGGAGGACTACTAGTCACAAATAGTCTTCCATATACAGTAAACAATATCGAATATAAAAAATGCAACGAATGTCAACGATCATCGTTCACTTTCCTTCGCCTTTGTTCGATAATCGCTCTGATATTCGAACTTGTTCGTATATTTGGGAACGAACGAAGCATCGCTGCTGGCATGAAGGCCTTTTGTACACAGTTGGGATTCGCATTGAACAAACCCCCGAATGACTTAACGCGAATGTGAAACGAATATTCAGCGAACATCGTCAAAACGTAATACGCGATGATCGTTAGTGTTGTCTTTGAAACAAGCAAATTAATGGAATGGAATCCAACGATCATCGCAGTAACGCTATTCGAACCAATTCGAGGAGTAAAGTAAATGAACGAATGATAAACGAATGTATAAAATAAACATGCACGATGTATAGCAGCTTGTATAGCAGCAACGAAGAATGTATTAGTAGATTCGAGTTCTCCACGATTTTTGCTTATACATTTTCACCCTACTCTCTTGTGTATGGTGAATAGTTCAAAGTTATTCGCGACGGGCGTGAGTAATATAAGAAGTGCGCACTGAAGATGGATGAATGAATTAATTACACGAAGAATATGTGCAACATTACCAGTAACTGAAAAGAGTGGTGAAATGAAGCCTTTCTCATATTACTTATATTTTTCGAAATATTACTAGAAGAAAGTTTTTTTCAAAATTGAATAAAACTAGATACTTACTCCCAGTAATACAATCTTTTAAATATTTAACTTTCACGACCATAAGATGCCCAGGACGAAATATGTCAGTACAACACAATATTTGAGGTGTTGTGGGTGTAAAATAAGAGAATATCACCAGAAAAACATAGCACAGTGCTTAAGTTTCCTATAATTTCATGGGAAATATTTTCTTCTGTGATCCCAGAAATAAATAAACGAATGTTTGGGTTTATTATATATTATTTATTATTACTTTAAATGCTTTAATTATCAGAATAGTACAATAAATAGTTAGTTAGGGTATTCTACGAAACGATTTAGTGTACTTATTTAGCACAAGTGAACGTTGCACATAACACATTTATAATGTGTTCTATTTTCTATACGTCGTTTTGCATAAACTTTTTTAGTGCAAAAAATTGACAGTTCTTTTTCATTATTCGTTCAGAAACACATAAGTCGCCTTGGAAATAGCTTATTTTAACACTTAGTAAAAAACATCGATTGAATAATAATTGAGGAATCGATAACGATTTTCAAAGATGAATCTTAGTTTGTGAAAATCGGTTAAGAAATTTAGTTCAAAAATCTTGTTCTGGAACTCAAGATTCCGAATTGAGTTCCAGCATGCAGATTTTGAAATCTGGAGCTAGATAATAAAAACGATTTATGTAACTGAATTAGAGAATCAAATTCTATACTATGTTCAGGAAGTAAATTCAGATACTGAATTCAGGAATTTTTTTCCGGAATTAAATTATGACTTAAACGGTTCCATAATTCTAGTTCTGATCTAAGTGGCTGGGATCCACATTGATAGTACCTATTATCTTTCTTCGGACAGGGCCAGCCTAGATGTCGTGTGGAATTCGGCGGAAAAAAACCTAACCAAAAATAAATCCACTGGGTTCCTGCTTCCATGTCGTAAAAGGCGACAATTGCAGGAGTTCCATTATTCCTACAGTTATCAGATTTTTTCTACATTTCACATTTGATTACTATATTATCTCTACAGTTCGTCGAGATCACAAAATGTCTGTGTGTGTATGTGTGTATGTATGTATGTGGCAAGTAATGTCACTCAAATTTCTCAGAGAACCGATTTTCACAAACTTAGATTCAAATGAAAGGTCTTATGGCCTCACAGAATTTTCCTAAGTTTTATTTGAATCCAAATTTCGGTTCCGGAATTACAAGGAAATATGTGAAAAAATTAAAAAAAAATGCGCACTTTATTTTCTCGAAAATTTCTCAACCGATTTTCTCAGACGAAGGAGCCAATGAAAGATCCTGAAATTGTTTAAAACGTCCACGAAAAAATGATTCAAAATTTGGCTCAAAACTGATTCAATTTGTAGACTATACTGGTTCCATGTTCCCGGTTCCAGAAGTAGCGGAAATAGTGGTCATAAAGTCTAAAACGAGACTCATCGATTTCAAACTTAGGCTCAAATAAAAGTTCTTATAATCTTATAGGTCGTTGTTTAATTTCATCCGGGTCTGACTTCCGGATCCAGAGCTATAGGGCAAAGTGTGTTTAATCATTTAGTACGACGATGCAAAATGAAAAAAAAATTAACTTGACATAACTGTTTACAAATTGAAAAAGTTATGTTAGTTCATACCCAAAGAAAGTTTATTTTATTCAAGATTAAAAAATATTTGTTTGCCAAATCATCTTTTTTTTTGAAAATATAAGTAATATGAGAAAGGCATCATTACATCTCTAGGTGGATTAAACAAGGTTTTTCCTTCCATGTCTTCACTTGTTTTCAAACATTCAACAATCAACCATCGCGAAGATTCGTTAATATAACACTTTTAATAACATAGATCGGTGTGTTAAATAGATAGTAGGAAAATGCTACTCCGATAGATTTAAAGTGAATACATAAATAATTAAATTAACCATTTTTCGCGGTAAATTATATAGTGAAAATAGCAAGCAATTCAGACGCGCGTGAAGTCTGTTGACCTTTTTTGGCGATTTAAAATATTTTTATATAATTTGTAGAATAATTAATTCATGCACATTATACGTTAAAAAGAGCTTCCGGATGATTTCAACATGTCATTTCAATTAACACTCCTAATACCAAGCCTAAAAAAGTTACGCGGAGCACCAAGCCTAAAAAAAAGTTGGAACGGTAACTTTGATCTATCAGAGCTCATTTGTTACTTGACCAATTTCGATAAATTTTACACCCTCGAATTTTGTGAAGTGTGTAGATTATTTTAAGTATATTATTATTGACGATCGTTTAGGAAAAACTAATGAAAATCTGATTTTTCCTGTTCCAAGTTTTTTTTCAAGCTTAAAATGTGCCCTATCTGCATTCATGCGGTACCTACCTATATTGCGAATCGGATATTGAGAACTTCAACTTTGCCGAGTCATAAGTTTGTTGTTAGTCAACCGATCTTCAAAATTTGTCAACCATTAGAAAGGTACTACTTCCAGAAATAAAATGCACTATAAGAAACGAAAAATAGGGTTATCTACCCAAAGCTATAATGGAAACTGTAGATAGATGACCTAAGAAAAGGAGAGACTTTTTATAATGATCGTAAATATCTCGAAATTCAAAGCGATGACATATATATATTTTTATACATCATTCGATTGCTAGTGATACCAGCTACAATTTTCGCTCAACTATCATTCCTGCACAATCAAAAGAAAACATTAAACAATCGATGAATTTATAAATATATATGAATTTTTCATTTTTTTCCACATGTTTGTATATAACTCGAAAAAAAGCGATGACATGTACATTTTTTTGATTCAAAATATTGGAATCATTACCAGAAACAATGTATTGATGATCAAAATTATATATCCGTTCAAAGAATCTCAGGAAATTCGGTACAAATACAGAGAATTTCTATTATTGGGAAAATTTTGCCAAACAAAATCAAATCAAAATTTTTAAATTTTATGACATAAATTTTTTTATTAAAAAAAAATTTATTATGAACAAAATTTACAATAAAAACTGAAACTTGGATTTCACCGAAAATTTTCAAAATTCTAGTAAACAACCTAAATATAATAAAAATAGTTATATTTTTGTACTGGACAAACGATCTAAACAATTTTTATGCAGAACCCAAACGCAATTGATAACTACTAAAATTCTGATTTTGTTTTAGGTTTGCCGTAGAATCTCAAAAAATAAATAAAAGGTTATTTTTAAACTGCTATATCTAACATTGAGGCAAACGAAAAAAATCCGTTTTTTGTATCTGACAGAAAATATTTTCGAGCATGTTCATGAAAAAAGTCGGAGGAGATATTTTTTAAAATTTTATTAAATTATACCCAAACATTGTTTTTTTTCATTGAAAAATACTCGTATCATGTAAGTCTTTTATTAGCTATATATGAAAATAAGGTATAGGTATTTTTGTCTTCTAAAGTGTTAAATTAATTCAAGTGCATATTCGGAAAGCAATCGTTCTGCATTCTTCTGGGAATGCAGAATGGCGTCGCTTTTGTAAAATCTCTAAGGCCTCTCGGTGGTTGGAGGTTTTATCAAGCGTGCATTTTGGCACCTGCAGATCGTTCAGCATTCTTTCGGGGATGCAGGACGATTTATTTCTTTATGTTTTGTGCTGTTTTCCCACCTCACCAAATTCCCTTCCATGTTCCTTTTATCCTTCCCTTCCCATCAGGAAGTTGATGAGGCAAGGCACAAATCTCCAAATAACTAGGGGAACATGCCACTTGAGCCAATTAGTTCTGATAACATAGATGTAGGGTTCCATTCAGTAAAAAGCATTCGAACGGAGAGGTTGTTTTTTGAGACGAAGACAACTGTAAGCTGCGAATAGATTGGTTGGTTGGTGCAAATCGCAAAGGCTGCTGCAAAGCCAATATTCGGGGCGATTTCGGTTTCATAAGTACCTGAAATAGTGGAACTCACTTCACTGACAAAGATGGCCTAACCGATTTGAGAACTGTTTCAGTTTGTAGGTTACACTAGTTCATGCACTAGCTTTCATGTTTTTAAAAAATCAAACAAAACTGTTTGAAGAATACATTGTTTATATGAGAATAAGAGTGATATGAGAAAGGGACCATTACACAACTAGGTGGATAAAACAAGTTTTACTTAATTTCGTGTAATTTTTTGTGCTAAATTTGGAATTCTACTTTTTCTGAATTGTTTACTAATAGAAAATTCAAATAATTTTCGAATTCTATACATTCCGAAATAATACTAAGTTTGCGATATTTAAATTTTTCATATTCTATTGATTATAATAGATGTCGTTTAGGATAGCGGAAAATTGAAGATATATGTTTTTGTTCTTAATTGCTTGTAAAACAAAAATCAAGCCATAATTTTTTTTAAATTGTAGTTGGTTTCTTTTGCCATGGGTTAGTATATGGAATTCATATAATTTTACGTTCTATTTCTTATTGTACAAAGCCATTGAAATAATTCAAATTTTTTGTGTTGTCACACAATTTATTTTATTATTAAAAACCAATTCTACGTCTCTTTGAAACAGATGCAATCAAAATGGATTCCAATATTTTTACTTTGATTTGCAGAAACGTTGGAACGCAAAATATATCAGAAATTTTGAAATTTCCGATCTTCTACCGATTTTTTGAGAATCTACGGCAAACCTAAAACAAAATCAGAATTTTAGTAGTTATCAATTGCGTTTGGGTTGTGCATAAAAATAGTTTAGATCTTTTGTTAAGTACAAAAACATAACTATTTTTAGGGCATATTCAGGAGTGTTCTAGTTCTAGATGCATAATTTATGTCAGTTTTAAAATTTAAATCTAAAAATTATAACAAAATAATCTGGCAGCCCTAGCAGCGTTATATCTGTGTTTCAAATATAGAAAAAATAGAACGGCAGTGTATACCAGTTTTAAATTTGACAGTAGAACTGGTCGAATAAATAAAACTAATACGGATTGCTAGGGATACGTTTTTTCAGTTTCATTTACATTATAGACCACCCATATGAATCTTGCAGCTGCTGAATTTGCTCTTAGAGTTTTAGGTTATTTACTAAAATTTTTAAAATTTTCAGTGAAATACAAGTTTCAGTTTTTTTTAGTAAATTTTGTTTATAATAAATTTGTAACTAAAATAATAAAAAAATATATGTCATTTAAAAGTTTTGATTTGATTTTGTTTGGCAAAATTTTCCCAATAATAGAAATTCTCTGTATTTGTATCAAATTTCTTGAGATTCTTTGAACGGATATATAATTTTGATCATCAATACATTGTTTCTGGTAATGATTCCAATATTTTGAATCAAAAAAATGTACAAGTCATCGCTTTAATTTTTGAGTTATATACAAACATGTTAAAAAAATTGAAAAATTCATATATATTTATAAATTCATCGATTGTTTAATGTTTTCTTTTGATTGTGCAGGAATGGTAGTTGAGCGAAAATTGTAGCTGGTATCACTAGAAATCGAATGATGTGTAAAAATATATAGGCCATCGCTTTGAATTTCGAGATATTTACGATCATTATAAAAAGTCTCTCCTTTTCTTAGCTCATCTATCTACAGTTTTCATTGTAACTTTGGTTAAACAACCCTATTTTTCGTTTTTTCAGTGCATTTTATTTCTGGAAGTAGTACCTTTCCAATGGTGAAAAAAATTTAAAGATCGGTTAGCTAACAACAAAGTTATGACTCGGTAAAGTTGAAGTATTCAATATTTTCTATGAGACGTTTATGCCAAAGGAAAGAAAATTGCAAAGCAGATAGGGCAATTGGGTGCGTGAAAAAAACTTGGAACGGGAAAAATCAAATTTTCATTGGTTTTTCTTTACCAATCATCTCCTACAATGTTTTTGAATCAATCTACGAACTTCACAAAATTCGAGGGTGTTAAATTTATTGAGATTCGTTGAAAAACAGCTGAGCTCTGACACCTCAAAGTCACCGTTCCAACTTTTTTGAGGCTTGGTATTTGGAGTGTTAAACAACTATTTTGTCTAAATCCCATTCCATCGTTTATATTGTAGCAGGCAGTTACATTTATGAAAAAATTAGGAAATTTTTTTTTCGTTCTACGCTAGAATTTAAAATTTTCCGTCTGTTTCCACGAATAAGAAATATGAATCAAAACTTTCCGGGTCTTCAATATTGGATATTGTTGAAATGTTCACTAGGGAAATCCATGAGTTTTGTGGTGCATTCGAGCATTTTGAACCCGAAACATACTAAGTTGTGCCCGAATACTACTAAGAACCCGAAATCTATTAAGTTGAGCGCAATTACATTATTAAAATATATACTAACATATATCCTACTCCAGTGACTCTTGTGGAGTGCGCAGTAGTATATACGGTCTCTAGTAACAACAAGTGTTGGACTAACATCCCTTGCCATTTCTTAGGTGATTAACATTCGGGCCTGGCCCGCGCCGGTACTGTTCAATTAATTCTGGGGTTCCCAGAGAATGTACACTGAAGGATGATTTCCCAGGTTTTACCATCTAGATCTGGTTTAGATCTAGAATGATGTCCCACAATTCAAATTTAGAATTCATATCTCTAATTTTGCTACAGATACCCTAAATGAGAGTTTTGGATCCGAATTTCTAACTTCAATTAAAACTTTAAATTTGGTACAAATGTCTAGTCAGGAAACCAGTTCCTCACATCAAATTGCAGAATTTAAAATTAGGATTTATTTCCAGAGTCTCATCACCGTTCCAACTTTTTTTGAGGCTTGGTATTTGGAGTGTTAAACAACTATTTTGTCTAAATCCCATTCCATCGTTTATATTGTAACAGGCAGCTTCATTTATAAAAAAAATTAGGAATTTTTTTTTCGTTCTACGCTAGAATTTAAAATTTTCCGTCTGTTTCCACGAATAAGAAATGTGAATCAAGACTTTCCGGGTCTTCAATATCGGATATTGTTGAAATGTTCACTCGGGAAATCCATGAGTTTTATGGTGCATTCGAGCATCTTGAACCCGAAACATACTAAGTTGTGCCCGAATACTACTAAGAACCCGAAATCTATTAAGTTGAGCGCAAATACATTATTAAAATATATACTAACATATATCCTACTCCAGTGACTCTTGTGGAGTGCCCGGCGCCGGTACTGTTCAATTAATTCTGGGGTTCCCAGACCGTATAATATTGTGGTCCCGGCAAGGATTTGAAATCGAGTTTCACGTAGGTTTCGTCGTCCATGATTATGCAGTTCAAATTTCCAGCAAGAGTCGTATTGTACAGCTTTCGAACCCTCGGCCTGATCGATGCTTCTTGTTTCGGAATACGTTTTGGTTGTTTCTGCTTTTTATAGGTTCGAAGGTTCAAACGTTCTTTAGTACGAAGAATATTTGACTTCGAAGTGCCCACTTTTTTGGCCACATCCCGAACTGAAACTTCCTTCTTTTGCTTGAACGCCTTCAGTATACGTTTATCCAACTGAGGGTTAGCAGGATCTTTTTTTCGACCCGTTTTCGGTTTATCTCCAAAGGTGTTATCCTCACTGAATCTCCTGATTGCATTTCGCACGGCTTTTTCACTAACTCCTTCCATTTTTACCATTTTTGTCGTGAATACGACTTACTTTACTATGGGGTGCCTTTTCAAAATTTACCCACTGAGAGAGTGATAAGTTTTTGATCGTGAATATCTTTTATTGCATCTAACGAATCAACATAAATTTTGCTACACCCCATCGGAAATATGATCACAATTTTATGATAAAATTTTCAGTTATGAGACATAATCTCAAATAATTCAAAACTAAACTTTCCTGAAATGTTTGGTATAAACGAGTATCAAAGGGGATAATCCATAAGGCGCGATTGCCTTTCTAGTATTTTTAAAGCTCATAGCTCAGTGATCTGTGAAAGGATTTATATAATCTAACTACCAATTGAATCGAAGTTTTTCAACTTAAACGTGTATAACCAAACTGTTCTAGATTTGCACTAAACTGATGATATTTACCTTCGATTTACCTCGGCGAATGACCGTAAGGTTAAAACCGAGGGTAAATAAAGCAACATAATAATAATAATAAACCTTCGATTTGCGAACAACAAATCCTAACAGTTCTTTAGAAAACTTTTGAGCCATTAGAACGGCTGATTTTGTGTAATGCTCTCCACCATTGTTTTTTCACCAGTGCAAATGACTGGCAGCTGTGACGTAATCGCTCTTGTTAGAAGCACTAGTTAGAAGCAAACGACACAAAATACATCTGCTCGCAGTGGCGATAGAATCCAAACGATCTAATTTTTGTTAAGAGCTTTTTTGGCTGCTCGGCCAACCATGGAAGTTGACCATCAATGTCAACTTCCCTCTCTGAGCAGCCTAGAAGGCCGTGTAGTGTCGGTAGCGGTTTCCCAACTGGTTAAGAATAACACTATGGTCCATCTGTACCGTTGGTCCACCATACAGGTAAGCCGTGTGGCATCCGGCGGAATTATTTTTTACCAAGAATTGATCCACTGGTTCCCTGTTCCATGTTGTAAAAGGCCACAAAAATAGGAACTCTTAAGTCAAGGTGTATTTCCGTGCCGATGACTGAATGGCTGCAGGAGGTTAAATAATGCAGTCGTGAACGGAATATCTTGTGGTTTTCCCCGACTGTGTTAAGCGAAGCTCTGGCACAGTGGACGATTTCTTTCTTCGCAACTCGTGGGATTTAAATGATTAAAACATTTTAAAAAATCCTTGCATGGTTCGCTATAGGCGATTATAAGCCAATATATTTGGTTTCTTCTAGTTGTTGTACGATAAGTGCTGGAGATGGAGTGTTCATTACTATATTCACCTTAAATAGGGTTTAACAGATTGTGTGGGATCCTTTAGGAGGTACCGAAAATACTTCTGCTCGTACATACTGCGAATCGTTCTGCATTCTTCCGGGATTACAGAATGGTGTCGCTTTTGTAAGATCTCTAAATCCTCTCGGGAGTTGGACGTTTTATTAACAGCAGACTGTTCGGGACCTCGTAGAGGTTCAGAATCTACTTCTGCTACCACAAAATGTGATCCCCAGCAGATTGTTCAGTATCCCTAAGGGGTACTGAATTTACATCTGCTTTTATGTGTTTTTGTGTCGTCAATTTTTCCCATCCTCCTAGTCCAACCCTTATCATTTCCTTTCAATCCTTTCCTCTTATATATCGGAAAAATTATGCTAAAAACAAATTGATGGCACAAATCTCCAAATATCAAGGGGAACGTGCCATTTGAGCCAATTTGTTCTGATACCTGATTCCTGAATACGAAAACAACTGACATATTCCTTAACACTTCCGAAAATCAATTAGTTGATCAATTGTATGAAATTGTATGTAGAATTTGAAACGATGCACCTAACTAAAGTACAGATTAGTTACATTTAACATTCTGAAACACAAATATTATGAAATAACCAGTATAGTTCTTTATAATAAAATAATGGTGGCTCTGAAAAGAACCTTTTATGAAAGCGTTTGTGATGGAGAGTGATGAGTTGAATTCGAATTCCGATGGATGCCGCTGACTTCCGTCATCTAATTCCAGGCTGAACTGTTGTACGTGGGTGCGAGACTGATATGGTTGGTGTAGGTGTAGCGTTTACAAGCGATTATAATCTTCCAATAAAGAAAACATTAATTCGCTGGGTTGATCAATGATACAATAGGCTTAATTTATTGAAAGAAACTATAAACATGCTATAGGGATTCGTTTCTAGGATTCAGAAGGGTCAAATTGCGTAATTCTCTACGACATTAAACTCTGGAACATTTTTGGCAAAAACAAAGAAAGCTTCACTTGATCTCGATTACTGTGAATTTCACACAATTTTTCTATCCAAACTGATCCAATTTTTGTTAAGAGCTTTTTGCCTTTCTCATATAGAAAGGTTATGCAATCACTTGAAAAACCGACTAGTGAAAATTGGCACGGAGGGCCAAGTGGCCTATACCATTCGACTCAGTTCATCGAGCTGAGCAATGTCTCTGTGTGTGTATGTATGTGTGTGTATGTGTCAAATAATCTCACTAGGTTTTCTCGGAGATCGCTGAACCGATTCAAATGAAAGGTCTCGTGGTCCCATACGGAATTCCTGAATTTCTTTCGGATCCGACTTCCGGTTCCGGAATTATAGGGTAAAGTGTGTTCAATATTGTACACCGTCGCTTAAACCGGCGAAACAAAAAACGTAAAAAAATTCTAAACTGGTCTCAAAACTAAACAAATCGATAGTCATTATCAGTAGGCAACTAAACAAACCGATTTCGGCTAGTGTTAAGGAAGTACCGGAAATAGTGGTTATATATTCCAACATGGATCTCACTCAGTTTTCTCAGCGATGGTTTAACCGAATTCCGCAAACTTACATTCAAATGAAAGGTCTCACGGTTCCTGAATTTCATTCGGATCCGACTTCCGGTGTCGGAGTTTTATGGTAGTGTGTGTTCAATATTGTACACTGTCACATAAACCGGCGAAACAAAACACGTAAAAAAATTTCTAAACTGGTCTCAAAACTACACAAATCGATAGTCATTATCAGTAGGCAACTAAACAAACCGATTCCGGCTATCCTGGTTCCCGGTATCCGGTTCCAGAAGTAGTGGTCATATATACCAAAATGGATCTCACTCACCTTTCTCAATGATGGTTTGACCGATTGTCACAAACGTAAATTCAAATTAAAAGTCTTCCGGTCCCATACAGAATCCCTGAATTTCACGATTTCCGATTCCGCAATTATAGAGTAAAGTGTGTTCAATATTGTACACCTTCACTTAAACCGGCGAAACAAAAAACGTAAAACAATTTCTTAACTGGTCTCAAAACTACACAAATTGATAGTCATTATCAGTAGGCAACTAAACAAACCGATTCCGGCTATCCTGGTTCCCGGTATCCGGTTCCGGAAGTACCGGAAATAGTGGTCATATATACCAAAATGGATCTCACTCACTTTTCTCAGTGAAGGTTTGACCGATTTTCACAAACTTAGATTCAAATGAAAGGTCTTCCGGTCCCATACGAAATTCCTAAATTTCATACGGATCCGACTTCCGGTTCCGGAATTATAGGGTAAAGTGTGTTGGCGAAACAAAAAACCTGTTTTAATCCACCTAGTGGTGTAATGATGCCTTTCTAATATCAATCATACTATCATATATAATATTGCGGTATTCTTCAAAATTATTTTTCTTCGATTCTTAAAAGAATAACCGAAATAGATTTGTTTGACCGTCTACTGACAAAAACTATCAATTGGAAAACATTTGAGGTCGATTTAGAAAACTTTTTACGGTTTTTCGCTCTTTTCAATGATGGTATACAATTTTTAACACACTTTACCCTATATATCCGGATCCAGAAGTCGGATCCGCATGAAATTCAGGAATAACGCATGGGACCACAGGACCTTTCATTTGAACCTAAGTTTGTGAAAACCGGTCGCGCCATCTATGAGAAAAGTTAGAACACATATTTCTTTTTTTGCACATTTTACCCCATAACTCTCGAACCGGAAGTCGGATCCAAATAATATTCAGGAATTTTGTATAAGACTTCAAGACCTTTCATTTGAATCTAAGTTTGTGAAAATCGATTCAGCCATCTCTGAGAAAAGTTAGTGCACTTATTTTCACATGTTTTTGCGCATTTTACCCCATAATTCCGGAACCGGAAGTCGGATCCAAATAATATTCAGGAATTTTGTATGGGACTACAAGACCTTTCATCTAAGTTTGTGAAAATCGGTTCAGCCATCTCCGAGAAAAGTTAGTGGAAAAAACGTTACATACACACATATGCACATACACACACATACACACACACATATACACACAGACATTTTGCGTACTCGACGAACTGAGTCGAATGGTATATGACACTCGGCCCTCCGGGCCTCGGTTCAAAGTCGGTTTTCACAGTGATTGCATAACCTTTCTATATGAGAAAGTCAAAAGGTAAAAAAAATTCTAAACTGGTCTCAAAACTACACAAATCGATAGTCATTATCAGTAGGCAACTAAACAAACCGATTGCGGCTATCCTGGTTCCCGGTATCCGGTTTCGGAAGTACCGGAAATAGTGGTCATATATACCAAAACGGATCTTACTCATTTTTCTCAGTGATGCTTTGACCAATTTTCACAAACTTAGATTCAAATTAAAGGTCTTCCGGTCCCATACGGAATTCCTGAATTTCATCCGGATCCGACTTCCGGTTCCGGAATTATAGGGTAAAGTGTGTTCAATATTGTACACCGTCACTTAAAATATTTTCGGATGCAATCGTAATTTAGAGTGCGTACTAGAAGAGTTTGTGTGTCATGTTAGTTGGTGGCCGTACGAACCGACTTTGATTATACCGGTTCTCGGGTTATGCCGGTGCCGGAAGTGCATATAATAGTGAACCCATTTCGTTTTCTTAAGTATGACTTACGCAATCAAAGCACTGTTTTATTCTGTATGTTATGCATAAGCAATCTCTTGGTTTCTTTCAAAAATCGAAGACAAAAATTTTGAATAGAATACCACAATATTATATGTCCATGAGAAAGGCATCATTACACCACTAGGTGGATTAAAACAGGTTTTTGCCTTTCTCATATAGAAAGGTTATGCAATCACTGTGAAAACCGATTTTTGAACCGAGGCCCGGAGGGCCGAGTGTCATATACCATTCGACTCAGTTCGTCGAGTACGCAAAATGTCTGTGTGTGTGTATGTGTGTGTGTGTGTGTGTATGTGTGTGTGTGTATGTGCGTATGTGTGTATGTAACGTTTTTTTGCACTAACTTTTCTCGGAGATGGCTGAACCGATTTTCACAAACTTGGATTCAAATGAAAGGTCTCATGGTCCCATACAAAATTCCTGAATATTATTTGGATCCGACTTCCGGTTCCGGAATTATGGGGTAAAATGTGCAAAAAATTGTGAAAATAAGTGCACTAACTTTTCTCAGAGATGGCTGATCCGATTTTCACAAACTTAGATTCAAATGAAACGTCTTGAGGTCTCATACAAAATTCCTGAATATTATTTGGATCCGACTTCCGGTTCGAGAGTTATGGGGTAAAATGTGCAAAAAAAAGAAAATATGTGTTTTAACTTTTCTCATAGATGGCGCGACCGATTTTCACAAACTTAGATTCAAATGAAAGGTCCTGTGGTCCCATGCGTTATTCCTGAATTTCATGCGGATCCGACTTCCGGATCCGGAAATATAGGGTAAAGTGTGTTAAAAATTGTACACCATCACTGAAAATGGGGAAAAACCTTACAAAATTTTCTAAATCGACCTCAAATCTTTTCCAATTTGATGGTTTTTATCAGTAGACGGTCAAACAAACCGATTTCGGTTATTCTTTTAAGAATAGAAGAAATTTTTTTTTTCGCCTTTCTCATATAGAAAGGTTATGCAATCACTGTGAAAACCGTTTGAACGTTTGAACCGAGGCCCGGAGGGCCGAGTGTCATATACCATTCGACTCAGTTCGTCGAGTACGCAAAATGTCTGTGTGTGTGTGTTTGTGTGTGTGTGTATGTGCGTATTTGTGTATGTAACGTTTTTTGCACTAACTTTATGGGGTAAAATGTACAAAAAAATGAAAATATGTGTTCTAACTTTTCTCATAGATGGCGCGACCGATATTCACAAACTTAAGTTCAAATGAAAAGTCCTGTGGTCCCATACGTAATTCCTGAATTTCATCCGGATCCGACTTCCGGATCCGGAAATATAGGGTAAAGTGTGTTAAAAATTTTATACCATCACTGAAAAGAGCGAGAAACCGTAAAAAGTTTTCTAAATCGACCTCAAATCTTTTCCAATTGATAGTTTTTATCAGTAGACGGTTAAACAAATCTATTTCGATTATTCTTTTAAGAATCGAAGAAAAATAATTTTGAAGAATACCACAGTATTATATATGATAGTTTGATTGATATGAGAAAGGCATCATTACACCACTAGGTGGATTAAAACAGGTTTTTCTTTCTTTACCGCATCTTCTCTGAGAGGTAAGGTCAGCATTCTATGAAACATATGATGGAATGCTGCCATTTTGTGTTGGTGAGAATGATTGGAAGTGTTTGGTATGACACGATCCGTATTGGTTGGCTTTCTATATATTTCGAAAGTTAAAGATTTTGCCTTCCTGACAATGAGAATATCTAAGAATCGATCGTAAATCGTTTCGTTTAGTTATGCAAAATATATCATCAACGTATTAGGTAATTATCCCTGTTTATTTAAAAGTTCTTCGCGATTTACCATAAATAATTCGCATAAAAAAGGGGAGAGCGGATTACCCATTGGGCCCCTCCTAATTGTTTATAAAATTCACCTCTAAATTTGAAATAATTTACATCCATGCAAAGTTGAGTTAGGTTAAGATAAGTCCTTACTTTGCATTTCCATAAACTACTACTCCTTTGTTGAAGTAACCAATCTTCCAACAGATTGATTGGATCCTTTACCGGAACACTTGGGAATAAGGCGATTACCCTAATGATAAATTGAAAAACTCTGGAGTATATAAAATTTCATGTTCTCATTGTGATAAAGTATACATTGGACAAACAAAGAGAACATTAGGTACCCGTTTCAAGGTACACATAGCAGAAGCATCTAAGGATTTGGATTATCCAACCATTTCAAGTCAAAAGTAGCAGAGCATGCCTTTTTCGAAAACCATGAATTCCCTACTAATGGCATAAAAATCTTAAGACAAATTTCTAACCCATGGAAATTAGATACAGCAGAAAGTTTAGAGGAAATATGTCCTCCTGGCTTTTTAAGTTACTACCTACACACAGGGGACAAACAAACATAGAAAACACTTAACCTCTTTCAGTCGGTGTTGAACAGTCTTTCGCACCGCACGCGTATAGCTCTTGGCTCCTGGACATTTTTTCTGGCTTCCTAGAGTTTCATTGATTCAAGGCTTCAGTCTTTTTCAAGGCTACCTGAATCACTAACAGTCTTTTTAAAGACTATCAATTAGTCAGCCTTTCTCAAGGCTATACGAAAAGAAATATTAGAGTGACTAAGTGATATTAAAGTGACTAAGATATTAATCAGCCTTTTTTAAGGCTAGCTAGGAGTCTAATCGAAGACTAATTTAGCCTAGTTAATTTAATTTCAAATTTCATTCATTTCAAAAATGCCTGCGTCCAACCGGAAAGGCAACAAGCCTAAGGCTAAAAATAATTCAATACGGAATAAATCACAATCCGTTATTCAACATTTTTCTAATAACATCCACGATCTTATAGAATCTGAATGTAAAAATAAAAGACAACGGACGGAATTCCCTTCCGTTGATTCTATGCCGTCAAACAGTATTTACGAGATTCTTCCTGAATCCGATTGTAGCGACATAGAAGAAAATTCTTCAAAAATTCCCAAAATGGACGCTTGTCGTTCTGGGAAGAAACATCAATCTATGCCACCAATGACGGTGATGATTTCCTACCTCAAAGCATTTCGTACTGAGCTTTCTACTTTTCTCCCGGAAGTAAAAGTCTCATTTCAAATCGGACGAAGAGGAGAATGTCGAGTGTTTGGTTGATGGATTGGAAGATTACGAACGTCTTATTCGATATTTGTCCGAGAAACTTCATAAATTTTATTCATATGATATAAAATCAGACAGACCCTTCAAGGCTGTCTTGAAAGGCTTATCAAATGATCAAAGTATTGATGAAATTAAAATGAACTAAAAGAATTGCTTGGTTTTGTCCCTTCCCAAGTAAAACTTATGAAAAAAGAGCGAATGGTACTTCTAAACCACGCTCTGGAATTTCCCATGAACTTTACCTAATACACTTCAATCGAAGTGATGTAAACAAATTGAAAACTTTAGAAAAAGTACGTTTCATTTCCCACATTAAAATTCATTGGGAACATTATAAACGGCATAATCGTATTGCAAACTTAACGCAATGTCGTCGTTGCCAAGGCTTCGGCCATAGAACCAAAAATTGTCATATGGATATACGGTGTTTGAATTGTGGTAAATCGCATTTGAAAGACGTTTGTCCAATGAATGAAACCACTGATAAATTTTCATGTTCAAATTGCAATAGAAATCATAAATCCAATTATTTGAAATGTCCTGTCAGGGAAAAAATTTTAAACGCTCGTTCGCTTAGACAACAAGTCAAATCAACGACCTTAAATTTACAGATCATACCTGAAAATCAAAAAACCGTTACAAATGCCACGCCTAATTCTTCTAAGGCACTTATTTCTTCGAATTTAAAACAAAAAACAGGTACGTCTTCCAATTTGTCTTCTAACGAAAACAATTTATTGACAGGTAGATCGACCTCGTCATCATCTTCTTCTAATGTCAGTTATGCTAGTATATCAGGTAGAAATCTACCACTTAATTCTTCTAATGTAAATAATCAAAACACGGGACCGCCTTGCAGTTCATCTTCTAACGAAAACAATTTATTAATAGGTAGATCGGCCAGGCCCGTACCCAGGATTTCGTTTCGGGAGGGGCCCACAAACAACTGACGATTCTTGTACCTTTAGTATATTTTGTTTATTTTTTTTGAAGAGTGAGTGCAAGATGTTAGCAATTTAAGTAAATATGTACTCACATATTTTGGATTGGACAATGAGGGATTGAAGTAAGAAGTTCTATGTGTCAAAGTGAGGGGATCAATTTTTTACATTTCTTTTATCATATAGTCTCATAGTTCGGGTCACGATGTAAAAAGGAACAAATATTTTGAAACTATTCAGTAAGCTTTTCTAGTTTGCAAAACTTGTTGATTATTTCTCGAACAGATGGTCGATGTTATAATCCCATATAATCCTATTGAATTTCATCGAGTGAACTTCCGTGGCTGGATCAAAGAACATATTTAATATTTTTACTTTGCATCTCTGGTCTGGACAGTATAAAAATTTAAATTCGTTGTTTGGAGTGACGATGTAACAACAGAAAAATCTTCTTAGTAGCGGTCAAAAACTCCAAAACGGAACTCAAATAAATTTCTCAGAGATGAATAGGACGATTTGTAGTAGCGGTCAGAACTCTAAAATGAAGCTCACACTATGCTCTTGTGTATCTGTGCATTGTCTCGAATAATCGATTTTCAATCGCTTCAATAACGCACACTTATACCTGCTATCGAAGGTGTTTTTCTTTTTTCGAGGTAGTCCATGAAAAGTATACCGAGACAAACCCAAAGAATCGACTTCATAACCATTCCGCCTGTTTTCTGGCGTATAATAATGGAATTAGCCTTCCTAGGCCACTTCGGAGCCCTCGTACCGATTGCAGTCTATTGTCTGTTAATCATTCTGTTTTCTGGCGTATAATAATGGATATAGACTTCGTCAACAGTAACCATCCGACACCATCATCATGAGCATAGGCAAAAATGTTTCCGAAGTGTGCTCGCGTTCGTCTTTTCAATCCTGAGTATGCAAGTGCGGCGTCCAGCGGCAGGGCACCTTTTTCATTCGCAGAATCTTGCTAAAACTCATAGTTTTAGACTTCAAGTTTTCTTTAAAAAACTTTTGCTCAGTACTGGAATTTTCTGGTCATCCAGTACCATTTCCTTTAATTTTGACATTGGTTGTAATCACTGTGAAAACCGACTTTTAAGCTTCGAAAAAAAAATCTATAGCGAAAAGAAGTGGGTTATTTAAAACTGGTTGGTAAAATCTCCTAATTAGCAGATCTTGTTAGTTGATGGTCAAGAGACTCTCTTTTGTTCCTGATTCCGGAGATGGTGGGTAAAAATCCCAAAATGGAAATTGCTTTACTTTGATTTCGGGAGGGGCCAGGGCCCCCTGGGCCCCCCCTCTGGGTACATGCCTGAGATCGGCCATATCATCTTCT
This sequence comes from Malaya genurostris, assembly GCF_030247185.1. Classification (NCBI taxonomy): domain Eukaryota; kingdom Metazoa; phylum Arthropoda; class Insecta; order Diptera; family Culicidae; genus Malaya; species Malaya genurostris. Next base: position 134,460,999 of record NC_080571.1, on the reverse strand, counting down.
TCTAATGGCAGTCTACCTACAAATATTCCTTCAATGCCATTCGCTTCTTTAAATGAAGTTGATTTAGGCGATATAACTGAAAATAAAATGATCTACCTACAAGATCAACTTTTTCAAATGATCATCCAAATGAATTTGACTTCTTCACTTTTTGAAGCATTTCAAATCGGATGGCAATTTGCAAATAATATTATAATTAATTTAAAATTTAACAGTGATGTTAAATAATTATTTGAATATTTTAGATTGGAATACTCGATCTTTGAAATTGAGTGAAGATGAATTTTATAATTTTCTCAAAGTTCACAAAATTCATATTGCCATTGTGACAGAAACTTTTCCGAAACCAAATATCAAATTGAAAAGTAATCCACATAATGTGGTTCATCGATTTGACAGGTTTACTGGTTGATGGAGTTGCCATTTTTGTCCAACGGCAAATTAAACATCGAATTTTACCTTATTTCAATACTAAAGTTATTGAAAGCTTGGGAATCGAAGTTGAAACCATTCATGGAATTTATTTCATCGCTGGAGCATATTTGCCATTCCAATGCACCGGCGAACAATTAAATTTCTTTAAAGGCGATTTGCAAAAACTTACAAGATATCGATCGAAATTTTTCATAATAGGGGACTTAAATGCTAAGCATGTCCAGTGGAATTGTAGGCAAAATAACAGTAATGGTAAAATACTTCATAATCAACTCTCAGCTGGTTACTTCACAGTTCTTCATCCCAGTAATCCGACTTGTTTCTCTTCCGTGAAAAACCCGACTACAATTGATCTGGTTCTAACAGATCAAAGTCACATTTGTAGTGAACCGATTACACATGCTGACTTTGACTCAGATCATCTTCCTGTAACATTCAGACTTTCCAACGAAGCTATAATTAATCCAATTAGTTCTATATTCAACTATCATAGAGCTAATTGGTTGGATTACAGATCCTACATTGAAAATCATGTGGATCATGAAACTATTTTAGAAAATTCTGCGGACATCGACACAGCAATTGATCATTTGAATCATTACATTATCGAAGCAAGAAATCTTTCAGTTCCCAAAGCTCAAACTAAATTAAATTCTTCTATCATCGATGACAATCTTCAACTGCTCATTCGGTTGAAGAATGTTCGTCGACGACAATATCAACGTTCTCGTGATCCTGCTATGAAAAACATAGTAAAGGATTTACAAAAAGAAATTAAACATAGATTTACTCTTTTGCGAAATGAAAATTTCGCTAATGAAGTTGAACTAATTAAACCATATTCTAAACCTTTCTGGAAACTTTCTAAGGTTCTTAAGAAACCTCAGAAACCAATTCCTGCTCTCAAGGAAGGAAATCAAATACTTCTTACAAATGGCGAAAAAGCTCAAAAACTTGCTCAGCAGTTCGAGAGTGTACACAATTTTAATTTGAACGTTGTGAGTCCTATTGAAAATGAAGTCTCACTGAAACAAAAGTGTTATCACACGCTGACATTATTGAGACGAATTTTGATGAAATTAAATCAATTATTAGGAAACTCAAAAACATGAAGGCTCCTGGTAATGATGGAATTTTTAATATTCTTATTAAAAATTTAAAATTTCGACATTACTCATCAACTTGTCAGAGTAACGAACATGATGAAAGCAAATAAATCTTCTGGGTTATCCACTGGAGTTGCTCTTCTAAATATAGAAAAAGCATTCGACAGTGTTTGGCACAAAGGTTTAATAGCAAAAATGTCTGATTTCCAGTTTCCTATTTATTTGATCAAAATGATCATACGCCGTCTCCACGTTCCGTCTTCCATCTGCACTCCGCATCACATTGTCTAAAAGCATTATATTGTTCTTTAGTCCGCGCGACACATGAATATTCAGCTGTTGTCTGGTCACCTCATTATCAAATCGACATAGAGCGGATTGAAGCCATTCAGCATAAATTTGTTAGATTAGCCCTGCGTAACCTACCTTGGAGAGATCCTGCTAATCTTTATAGTTACATAAATCGCTGTAAGCTTATTGACTTGGATCGGTTATTTGTTCGTCGAAATATCTCCAAGGCAACTTTCGTTGCTGATTTACTTCAATCACATATAGACTGTCCCGAGCTTTTGCAGTTGATTAATCTCGACATTCATCGACTTAATCTACGTTCCCTTTCTCAGATTACCTATTGCAAGAACAAATTATGGGTACAATAAACCATTCTCCAGTATGTGCCGAACTTTCAACAACTGTTCCAATGTTATCGACTATAATTTATCTCGAAATATGATCAAACGATTGTTTCTTAATCACTTGTCGGATTAGCCTTGCGATCAGTATTTGTTTTGTAACCGACAGCATTATTTTTTCGTTCAACCCCCACGTCGTCTCTCCACCATCTTCATTGGACACTAACTAGATTTGCTCACAGAAATTAACCCGGTAGTCCCGTCCTCTTTTTCTCTGTCTTCCACCATGCTTTTTTCGATCACTAATTAGATCTACATGCCGATTCTAACATCGACGTTTTCTTTTCCTTCCACCAACTTTTTAATCACTAATTAGATCTACATGCGGATTCTAACATCGTCGTTAGTCCACGCTCCTTTACCACCTCCTCCACCAACCCTGGTACACAATTCGCCTACCCACTTTTTTCTACTCTCTCACCTTTTAAGAAAAAGCACTATTACTGCCATGTAATGCTTGGTGTCATTGGTGTGTCATTGGTTTTGATTGTTAGTTCAAATTGCTAGTGTTAAGTCCAAATGTATCTGTTGGATCATTGTAATCTGTTGATACTGATGAGGAGGTTTTATGCCTGCTGGAGAGAGAGAGAGAGATTGCTAAATTTTATCTCCATCGGGCTTCTCCCTACTCCCAAATAAGTAAATAAATAAATAAATAAATAAATAAATAAATAAATAAATAAATAAATAAATAAATAAATAAATAAATAAATAAATAAATAAATAAATAAATAAATAAATAAATAAATAAATAAATAAATAAATAAATAAATAAATAAATAAATAAATAAATAAATAAATAAATAAATAAATAAATAAATAAATAAATAAATAAATAAATAAATAAATAAATAAATAAATAAATAAATAAATAAATAAATAAATAAATAAATAAATAAATAAATAAATAAATAAATAAATAAATAAATAAATAAATAAATAAATAAATAAATAAATAAATAAATAAATAAATAAATAAATAAATAAATAAATAAATAAATAAATAAATAAATAAATAAATAAATAAATAAATAAATAAATAAATAAATAAATAAATAAATAAATAAATAAATAAATAAATAAATAAATAAATAAATAAATAAATAAATAAATAAATAAATAAATAAATAAATAAATAAATAAATAAATAAATAAATAAATAAATAAATAAATAAATAAATAAATAAATAAATAAATAAATAAATAAATAAATAAATAAATAAATAAATAAATAAATAAATAAATAAATAAATAAATAAATAAATAAATAAATAAATAAATAAATAAATAAATAAATAAATAAATAAATAAATAAATAAATAAATAAATAAATAAATAAATAAATAAATAAATAAATAAATAAATAAATAAATAAATAAATAAATAAATAAATAAATAAATAAATAAATAAATAAATAAATAAATAAATAAATAAATAAATAAATAAATAAATAAATAAATAAATAAATAAATAAATAAATAAATAAATAAATAAATAAATAAATAAATAAATAAATAAATAAATAAATAAATAAATAAATAAATAAATAAATAAATAAATAAATAAATAAATAAATAAATAAATAAATAAATAACCTAAACAATTTTTCAGGGTATTTCTACCTGTTGTTAAGAATCTATCTACGTCCGGTTCATATAAAGGAACAACATTCTTTCAATTTACTTAGAGACCTGATACACTGATGATAAATACAAGTAGTATTCGAAATACGTATCTGTGATGTGACGTCTATAATACATGTATCAAAAGTGTTGTGAGATACATACTGAATGTGTATAGTGACGTGACATACCTATAGTAGAATTCAATGGGGTAACAAATTTTTATTCTATCATAAATATTCTGCTAAACACTCAGACCCTGTTAACTATTCATATGCTGCAACTATAAGTGAGTTTGTCTTATCGAAAACATTTTCCAAATCAATTGGGGTTTCAATTGTTGGTTGGTACCCGTCAAATCTAGTCACCAAGCTCTCTTCATAGACGTCCCAGTTTGTAGATTTTGGATAACGATATGTGAGAATATCAAATTTAACGTTTGAATGATTAAAAAAAGTTGTACTTATGATCAGATAATGACGGTTCGAGCTCATCAGAGACGAGCCAGTTTACCGCAATTCTACAAGCAGAGAATTACGTCCAAAACGTCCTTTCGTCTCGCATAAGTCTCGCAAATATCTGGCAAAAGTTGGATGATTTTCTGCATTGAATATGTGCAGGTTTGCACTGTTCTTAAATTCCATCATATCACAGCCTCTCGAAGTTATATCTGTGCTGTTCCAAATAATATGGTGAGCATTTATGTCACTGTCGGTTATAAGCGGTAAATCACTTTTGCAGCAGTATGACTGTTTGAAGTCATCGCTCGGCGAAAGTTGGTTATGCGACAAAAATACCAAACAATTTCTGCATTTTTTTGTGTATGCCATCCATAGTATTACAAATTGTTACAGCACAGATATCTAGAGTTATGAGCTTCGATATGAGAGATACATCGAGAGCACTATTTGCAAGTATGCAAGTTCTTGTTGAAGGCAATGAAGACTTGGTTTAATAACTTTTCAACTTAAATTGTTCTCTTTTGAAAATATGGTTCTTAAACCAAAGCTATAGAAGCTTCACCTTTTTTCAGAATTCTGGATAGATTACAGTTAATGTACGTTTATGCTAGAGATTGATTTGCGCTACTCTAACCATTATCAATTATAGTAATGAGCACTCCATTCCCAGCAATTATCGTACATTAACTAGAAGAAACCAAATTTATTGACTAATTAATCATTTAAATCCCACGAGTTGCGAAGAATAAAATCGTCCACTGTTCCAGAGCTTCGGTTAACACAGTAGGGGCGAAACCCAAGATATTCTTTTCATGATTGCATTATTTAATCTCCTGCAGCCATTCAGTCATTTGCACGGAAATACACCTTGACTTGGGAGTTTCTATTTTTGCGGAATTTCACGACATGAAACAGGAAACCAGTGGATCAATTCTTGGTAGAAAAAAATTCCACCGGATGCCACACGGCTTGCCTGTTTGGTGGACTTATACCATCGGTACAGGTAGACCGCAGCGTAATTCTTAGCTACCGCTATCGACATTATACGGTTGTCTAGGCTACTCAGAAAGGGGAGTTGGCATGCTATGCTATGCTGTTGACATACTGGAGCGATGTTGCCATATATGTTTAAGTTAAATGTTTCCGAATCGATTGGTAGTAAAATTATATAAATCCATCAACACTGAATTAATATCGTTCAAAATTATGACTGTGAAAGGTTACGCGGCTTTTCAGCATTTTTCAATTGGCGCCGTATGGTGAAAAGTAGGGCATTTTCAATACCAAAATGATGAGAAATGTCTACCTGTAAAATAGAAAAAACTGAAAAAGCTTAGTACGAAATATAAATTTATCGGAATTATTTTAAAATGTGCCGTCTATGTATGTACGAATGCAACGAATTGCTTACTTACCATTAATGCTTTGCAGTAGAAGAGTTTATTGAATTGTGGCACCGACGTCAATACAATCCTGTATTTGAGCGAATTGGTGCTGGAATCTTAGACATACTTTTATCTCTTCCCGGAGAAGTTTCCGTAGAGTTCTCTTTGCAGTTACATCCTTCCAATGCAGTAGATACAGTTGAATTTCGTTTGGATAAAATTTCGGACGATTCGATTACATTGCGATCGACGACACCATTGTTATTCACCCAGGCCATAGTGAAATCTTCGAACTCGTTTCTTGGTATAGTTTGCGAGGAATCAATGGAATATTTGGAGAGTAACTGTTTAACTTTGACTATGATTTGGGTGTCATTTTGGGCACCGGAAGCAGCTTCCATCAATTGTTGTGCTAAAGTTGAAGTGGGTTCGTTTATATTCGGTGATGTATTTACTGAATTATTTTCTGTTTTCGTTTTTTTAGTATTTTTATCTTGCTGATTCGTTTTAGATGGCGAATGGCGAGATATTGTCGCAGGAGAACCAATTTTGCAATCAAATGTATCGGCCGCTATAGTTGATCTTTGCTTAATGTTTCGGCCACTCCAAGTATTATCTTTTTGTTCTGAAGTCGGATTGACTTTGCGTACGGATCGATATGTTGGTAGTTTCCGATTCAAGTGTGCTTTCTCGTTAGTAATCATTGCCGGATATTCTACACTTTTACGTCTGAGCGGTAATGGAGAAATGGGAATTTTACTAATGTTAGGAGCCTTTAATTGAACAGTGGTGCTAGAATCATAGAGGTTTTCTGAAAATCCTGTTTTTTTCAAGCCAGTGCTACCTGCAATATCAATCGTAATACCATCATCGGTTATGAAAATACCGGACTTCACAAATTCACTATTCAATACTTCTACAGAGTCAGTAATATCAGATAGTTCGCAAATCTTATCCATGTCATCGGATCGCGGCATTATTTCGTCCGAAGTAGAAGTTAAATATACTTTGTGAGCCTTGAAGCTGCTATCATCAGTTGATGCGACTTGTGAGTCAGTTGACATTTGTTCGTGATGCACTAGATGGATTAAACGAAAATTGTTTATTAGGCTAATGTTTTTTACAATTATTTTGGGATTATTTATAAGAGTTATATGAATGTTTACTGACAAAGGGACAATCATTTTCATGGTTTCGATAAACTAAGCTCATCTAAATTTGGAAAAACTGGTCTACATCAGTGATTTCCTATCTCCCCTGACAGTGAGAGGCTGCAATGCGAAACGTCTTACGCCACTTTTGAAATGAGCACGAGAAGCTGAATTGAGCGAAAGCTTAACTTAGATTGATATAAGCAAGGAATGCAATTATAACAAATCAAAGAGGCCAGAAAGTAAGTTAAGCCTCGCACTTCCTATGCTAGTGTCAATCTTAAGTTCAATTCAACGTCTTGCGCTCTCTTTGTTACTGACATTAGGTTCTATCTTCGCATTAGGCTATCCGTAATGTTTTTGCCTTTCTCATAAAGTACACAAAACACTAGTACACAAAATGTCTATGTGTGCTTGCTTGTATGTAACATTTTTATGCCCTCACTGTTTGGAGATGGTTGAACCGAAATTCACAATCGTAGATTCAAATGAAAGATCTTGTGGTCCCATACGAAATTCCTTTTTTTAATAACTATTTATTGGAATATGCACGGAAAAGTCAGCGATCGCAAAACAACTAAAATATTAGTTGTTTTTCTGATTTTGATTGGTTAAAATTTGGTACAACTTATCGACTGTTGTTTTAACTAATCTGTCATTTTAGATTTATCGTGCTGGCAGCTTAGCAACGACACCCAACAAGTAATGAAACGTTTCAGTTGAGCAATACCAAACACCCTAAGCGAACAATGAAACGTTTCAATGAGATGTCACTCGTGCAATTGAGCAAAGACACAATCCCAGCAAAGTTACTTGTATGCATGAAAGCAAAAAAAATGTCTCAGTTGTTTCAACCAATTATTCAGTTATTTGAACTTAAAACGCCAATTGCAATAAATATTTTTTACTGTTACCCTCTTCGGGGGGCAGCTAATCGTTCACTGCTTGAACAACGAAATTTTACCTAATTAACTGCTTATATCTTTATCACTAAACTCACAAAGGATATAGAAATGAACCAAAAGATTACAATTCTCAAAAGGGAACTCACCAGAAAAATGGTCACAGGGAATTAGGAAATTATTCCTTCACTTGCAGAATGGCTCGCTGGTACACCTAATGCGTTAAGCGGTTTTAATAACATTGACATGAACTGTCCTAGAATACATTACTCTCAGATGAAATTAAAACATGTATACTGTAGGAATATCTATTTAACACATGGAAAACTTGTTTTGTAATTAACTGTTATATTCTTCTGCATACTTTCACTTACATAAAACGACCACTACGTAACTAACATAAATGACGTTCATTTACCATTGAAAATTTTCAATATGAAACGCTTCTGGTGAAATGAAGAGGTTTTTTGTTCTGCCTTTTGCTGTCTTCGTTCTCCGCCAAGTGACAGCATTTGAATACACCAATTTCGGTTACCTGAATGGTTATGTCAAAATTAACAGATATGTTAGTTAAATCAACAACATTATAGTTGAAACAACCAGGGCGTGAAACAACAATTGCAATATTGTAATTTTGTGATCTGTGGGTTCTCCGTGTGAGTTAAAATTAAATTATTATATATATATATATATATATATATATATATATATATATATATGATTTGGTTATTACCATGAGGACATCATTTGGACATTTTGGTATTTTCCGTTTACTGAGTGAAAAATATCTAATGCGCTTCGTCACATCGATTTGATTCGTGTGCTGTCCGACCTCGCTACCGCTCGCTACCTAACTAAAGCAAAGAAACCTAGTTTTGAGTAGACCGGACAAACGAGGCGATTACAGGATATTTGGATATTAGAAAGCTTTGTGCAAAATGGGTGCCGCGTGAGCTCACAATCGATCAAAAATAACAACAAAAAACCATGCTGACATTGAACGAATTGGGGTTCGAATTGCTCCCTCATACAGCGTATTCTCCAGATTTTGCCCCCAGTGACTTTTTCCTGTTCTCAGACCTCAAGAGAATGCTCGCTGGTAAAAAATTTAGAAGCAATGAAGAGGTAATCGCTGAAACTGAGGCCTATTTTGAGGCAAAGGACAAATCGTACTACAAAAGTGGTATCGAAAAGTTGGAAGATCGCTATAATCGCTGTATCGCCTCTGATGGCAATTATGTTGAATAATAAAAACGAATTTTGGCAAAAAAATGTGTGTTTCTATTAAACGATACGAACTTTTCAGCCGAACTGTTAAGATGGGCTTCAACCTACAAGCCATTTCTCACACTCTCATTCTACTACTAAGGCCGTTCTATTGACCAAATGTCATCATAGACGCTCGGTGAGGCATGAGATAGGAACTTGTGAGGACTTAGTTATCTCATCATTTGATGATCTAAGTAATGGAAATAGTGGTCAAACACTCTAGAACGAGATTCACTCGATTTTCTCAAAGATGATTTGATCGATTTCCACAAACAGGTTCAAATGAAAGTTCCTATAGTCTCATAGGCTGCAGTTTAATTTCATGCGGGTTCGACTCCCGGTTCTAGATCTATAGGGCTAAATGTGTTCAATCGGGAGCGGGTCAGTTCGCCGAAAGTTGTTTCGCCGAAAGTCGTTTCGCCGATGGGGTCATTACGATGAAAGAGTCATTTCGCCGAAAAGATCATTTTGCCGAAAGGGTCATTTCGCCGAAAGGGTAATTTCGAATACATCATATTATTATTTTTTGTGTTATTATGCCTCTTATAACAGATCGGCTGAAAAGTTCGTATCGTTTCTATGAGAGGGCGCCACTATAATTAAATCCATACCATTTTCAGTTAGTACCAACCTTCAAAAGATACGTGTATAAATTTGACAGCTGTCTGATTATTAGTTTGTGAGATATTGCATTTTGAGTGAAGCTACTTTTGTTATTATGAAAAAAATGGAAAAAAAGGAATTTCGTGTGTTGATGAAACACTACTTTTTGATGAAAATAAGTGCCGCCGATACCAAAAATGGCTTGATGAGTGTTATCCAGACTCTGCACCGGGCGAAGCAACAATTCGTAAGCGGTTTGCAAAATTTCGTACTGGTCATATGAGCACCGAAGACGATGAACGCAGTGGACGTACCAAAGAGGCTGTTACCGATGAAAATGTGAAAAAAATCCACAAAATGATTTTGAATGACCGTAAAGTGAAGTTGATCGAGATAGCTGACACCCTAAAGATATCAAAGGAACGTGTTGCACATATTATTCACGAATATTTGGATATTAGAAAGCTTTGTGCAAAATGGGTGCCGCGTGAGCTCACAATCGATCAAAAATAACAACAAAAAACCATGCTGACATTGAACGAATTGGGCTTCGAATTGCTCCCTCATACAGCGTATTCTCCAGATTTTGCACCTGTATGAGGGAGCAATTCGTTCAATGTCAGCATGGTTTTTTGTTGTTATTTTTGATCTATTGTGAGCTCACGTGGCACCCATTTTGCAAAAAGCTTTCTAATATCCAAATATTCGTGAATAATATGTGCAACACGTTCCTTTGATATCTTTAGGGTGTCAGCTATCTCGATCAACTTCACTTTACGGTCATTCAAAATCATTTTGTGGATTTTTTTCACATTTTCATCGGTAACAGCCTCTTTGGTACGTCCACTGCGTTCATCGTCTTCGGTGCTCATATGACCAGTACGAAATTTTGCAAACCGCTTACGAATTGTTGCTTCGCCCGGTGCAGAGTCTGGATAACACTCATCAAGCCATTTTTGGTATCGGCGGCACTTTTTTTCATCAAAAAGTAGTGTTTCATCAACACACGAAATTCCTTTTTTTTCATTTTTTTTCATAATAACAAAAGTAGCTTCACTCAAAATGCAATATCTCACAAACTAATAATCAGACAGCTGTCAAATTTATACACGTATCTTTTGAAGGTTGGTACTAACTGAAAATGGTATGGATTTAATTCTAGTGGCGCCCTCTCATAGAAACGATACGAACTTTTCAGCCGATCTGTTAAAGTGCAATATGTATCATAGTATATTGCAACATGTGGTTCTGTTGCTTGTTGCATTATTTGTAATATATTGTATCATAGCATATTATTTCATACATTATCGTCTTATAATATATTTTGTTATGTTATATTATGTTGTATGGTATTATACTGCATTACATTATATCATTTTATATTGTATTATATTACATAATGTTATATTATATTATATTATTTTATATTATGTTATATCACAGAGAACAGATATCCAACAGACATTCATGCGTGCAAAGTCGTGTGCAACGGTGATTTTTAACGGATTTCACTTGTATGCTTTACCAAGTTTTTTGAAAAAGTTTGTACTAGTTTGGATGTCTGTTTTCTGTAGTTATATTATATTATATCATGTTATGTTGTATTGTATTACACTATATTTTTTATTATAATTTATATCATATTATATTATATTATATTATATTATATTATATTATATTATATTATATTATATTATATTATATTATATTATATTATATTATATTATATTATATTATAGTATATTATATTATATTATATTATATTATATTGTATTATGCTCAATTATATCGACAACGGGGAGGGCCAGGGAGTGCATCAGGGTACCTACAAGTGAATGACTGGATGATGGAGTGGATTGCCAACCTGAGTCACGTGGGGGAAGCTTTGTGTTTCTCCCTGAAGGTCTGAAATGAGAAAGACGCACCCTTCTAACAAACAAACCATCAGGCGGGTTTAAGCTGGTATAGCGAAATTCTTTATTATATGGCTGGATGTTCTTGCTAGAAGACACCGGGTCCTCAAAACTCATTTTGGCCTTCTTAACAACAGTTATATGAAAAAGCAAAGTCCTGGCATTACATTCCTTTTGTGGAATTTGGCCTTTCTGTTTCAACAGACTTCGCAGCCGATTCGTAGTGTACATAATCATTGCATGGCTAGTACTATGGATCCTACTGACACTAAGAATACTTCCGTTCGTTTAGTAAGTAACTAATATAGCCTACAAATTGAATCAGTTTTGAGCCAAATCTAGAAGAATTCATTTCTTTTTTTGCATCGTCGCTCTAAATGACGGTGTGCAATTTTAAACACACTTTACCATATGAAAGCATGATGAAATTCAATAGCAGCCTTTGGGACTATGAGATTTTTTTATTTTATGAACGATATTATTTGATACATACGCACACACATACACACACAGACGCATACATTGCTCAGTTTGATGAACTGTGTCGAATGGTAAAGAACACTTAGCCCTCTGCGCCAATTCTCACTAGACAATTTTTCAAGAGATTGCATAAACTTTCTATATGAGAATGGCAATAAGTATACTTTTATAGGAAAGTATCGTTATTTAACTAACAAGTAGGTACAAATCGAATACAAGAATTAGAAAATCTATATTTTTTTCACCTGAAAATATAAATTTTAATGTGACAACCCTGCACGCTATACGAAATTGAACAAATCACGTTTGACATGTTTGAGCATGTTTTGACACTCATCTCCCTATAATTTCGGAAACGGAAGTCGGATCAGGATGAAACTGCACAGCATATTTGAAGACAATGGGAGCTTTAATTTGAATCATGATTCGTGAAAATCGGCTTAACCGTTGCTGAGAAATCGAATTGAGTTCCGTTTTTGGAGATTTTCTTCACTGTTATCGGTGCTTTCGGAAGCGGAAACTAGGGACGTCATAAAGTATATATTTATATATTTTATATATTTATATAGTCACTAACTAACAAGATCTACCAACAAGATGAATTTAGCAGTAAGTTTTATATAAATGTGCACCTCGTTTCGCCATCGCTTATGAAAAAACCTGCTTTAATCCACCTAGTGATGTAATGATGCCTTTCTCATATATAATATTGTGATATTGTAATCAAAATGCACTTCCAGCACCGGAACCCGAGAACCGGTATAATCGTAGTCGATTCGTACCGCCACCAACTAACAAGACGTACAAACTCTACTAGTTTATATTCAAATTTTGAAGATTTTATACGATTTCGTCATCGTACTTTAAACGACGATTTAAATTTTTTTGTATCCGAAAATATGCAGTTATTTTTGATAGGACCTTTCATTTGACCCTAAGATTAGGAATAAAGGTTTACCCTATAACTCGGATCCGGATGCAATTCAGGAATTCCGTATGGGACCATGAGACCTTTCATTTGAATCTAAGTTTGTGGAAATCGGTCAAACCATCGCTGAGAAAAGTGAGTGAGATCCATTTTGGAATATACGACCACTATTTCCGGTGATTCCGGAACCGGAGATCGGGAACCAGGATAGCAGGAATCGGTTTGTTTAGTTGCCTACTGATAATGGCAATCGATTTGTGTAGTTTTGAGACCAGTTTAGTTTTGTTTTGCCGGTTTATGTGACGGTGTACAATATTGAACAAATTTAACCCTATAACTCCGAAACCGGAAGTCGGATCCAGATGAAATTTCACAGCAGCTTCAAAGATAATATGAGCATTAATTAAAATTAAGATTTGTGAAAATCGGTTCAAGCATCGCTGAGAAATCGAAGAGAGTTCTATTTTTGGAGTTTTTCATCACCACTTTCGCACGGAGAACCTTTCGATCATAAAATTGCGATATCGCAGTTTTTGATTTTTGCGATAGTTGATTTAACTAATTTCTTTTTGATCCAACTGCAATCTTCCGGCCGAGCGGTGGCGGAAGAGGAATAACGAAGAGGATGTTTCTTTCAGTTCTATACGGAGTAATACTCTTCAATTCGGTTTCTCTTTTATGTCATTGTATTGATTCACCCATGTACTTGAGTTTAATATCACGAATTTCACCTTTTCTGAGTTTCAAAATTTTTTTGTGCTTTTCACTTGACAGCTACTTATTCTCAATAGTGAAGGATTAGGCTGTTTTAGGAGTTCTTTCTCACAATCTAACAAAAGTCACTAACGATTGTTAATAAGGCTAACACTTCACGCAGTCTCACTAAGCTCGGCATATCATTAGGTTTATGCACATATGAACGTATGTCCTACTACAGTACAGTCTAGTGCATACTCCACGAGTTTGTAAATCTATTCACAACACTTCATGGTGAACTCGTCGGATATATGTCTTCACATTTACTCGTTTACATTAATAAAAGAAGTTATTCTTCAACACATACTTTTGTTGTCGTATATTATCAACACTACCCTAACATGAACAATGGTTGTGTCTAACTATTTCCCTTTTTCTCGCATATGAATATCAAACACTGCACATGAAACTGTTAAATCTTCACTCATTACAGTAATCTTTCACTCAATTCTTTAGATGCCTTCAGAAATTGAATCTGAACTAACCCGAATACTCGAAGCAAAAACTACTTAATCTGTCTACGGGTCGACTCCCGAGACTCGCGCCTAGCTACCGCACTCTGTAAAACTGAACTTCTACTAATTTGTCTACGGGCCGACGCCCGAGACCAACGGCTATTTACCGCGCACTCGTTAAAATTGAACTGACTCGAACTCTTCCCAACTATGGGTTTTTAAGCTCCTAGCATTTTCTTTCGGGTGAAGCCCGAAGATTTTAGTACAAGCCGAGCTTGTGATTTCAAGTAAGAAGTTCATCCGATTTTCTCCCGAAGTTCTACCGACAGCCGGAACCACTGTCGCTAGGCCAGAGGCAGTGCCCGTAAAAAAATATAACTTTGTTTTTACAACATTGCCGCGCTGACTAATGCCCGGAACTGTCTATGATTTTATAACAAAATTTCTTAAACATCGTGACGCTGACTAATGCTCAAAAATGTGCATGCTTCAATAACAAATTTTATACTTGAAGGTTGCAGCTACGCTGATATGAGAGTTTCCTTCACAATTTCCTACTTTTTTCTACAATACTAGCAAATTCGAAGGAAAATTTGCTAGTGGCGCTGCACAACCAATATGGTTTTTGATTTGCATATATTCAAGTAGTTGAAAAATATGTTGTTTTGAATGCTGTCAAATGCCGGAGACCCAAGCTCATATAATCAATCATTTCCGAACGAATCAGAAGTATTTTTTTAGTATTTAGATCTTTACTGATCTAGACTTGGCATGATCATGATCATACAAAAATCAAAATCACTTAGAGATCAGATAAGTTTTGATTTCGTAATGATAATTTATTCTTTGGTAAATATCACTTAAAATCAGCAGTGATCGGTGGTTTTCCCAGCCCCAATGATATTACATGTCAATTTAAAATACTGTTTTCTATTTTAACAACGATATTTATTTCATGAATCTGAACATACCGAACTTATTTCAAATAGATCATGACGTATATCAGTAAGTATATTTTGATTATTTTCGCAAATCAGTAACATTGTTCGAGTTGATTCAACTATTTGGAATGTCTAAAACAAATAAAACCGATTTATTTTTCAACTAACAGAATTTTGTTTCCCAGTTATTTCAACTAAAATATTTGTTGAAATTGAAAGGTGTGTGTCCTCACTAATTGACAGCATTTTTTTTTCAAACAGTTAAATTAGTTGTTCCAACCATCGTTTCTGCTAAACGAAAAACAAAAATGACAGTTTGGTTAAAACAACAATCGATTAGTTGTACCAAATTTTAACCAATCGAATTCAGAAAATCAACTAATATTCTGGTTGAAATGGGATCGCGGGTGGTTCCGTGCGGTGCTTCCGAAACCTAATGCCCACAAACTAACAAGCTCTGCAAACTAGAAAAAATATCAGACAGTTTTATGGGATTTGTACCTGTTTTTAACCATCGTTCGTAAAAAATACTCATGGAATTGGTAATTTTCCACTTATCATTCTTTATTCACTTCTTTATTCTATTTAACTTCGTTTCAGAGATAATTGAGTGCAAACTTTTTTAAAATTTTCACATATTACTATATAACTCCGGAACCGGAAGTTGGATCCAAATGAAATTCAATAGCAGGCTATGGGGCCATAATACCTTTTATTTGAAGCTAAGTTTGTGAAAATCGGTTAAGCCATCTCTGAAAAAAGTGAGTGCATATTTTTTCCATTTTTTTGTACATATCATCCTATATCTCCGGAGCCGGAAGTCGGATCGGGATGAAATTCAATAGCATCCTATGGGACCATGAGAACTTTCATTCGAATCTTAATTTGTGAAAATCGGTTTCTGAGAAAAGTGAGGGCATATTTTTGTTACATACACACACACATTCCGGCACACACACACACGCACACACACCTATGCGGAAACACACACACATAGACATTTGCTCAGTTTGTCGAGCTGAGATGAATGGTATATAACATTCGGCCCTCTGGGCCTCGGTTAAAAAGTCGGTTTTCACAGTGATTGCATATGAGAAAAGCAAACCACTCATGAAATTGGAAATTTTCTCTTATCGAACTGTAATACTGGAACCGGAAGTCGGATCCAAATGAAACTCAGGAACTTTGTATGGGACCTTGAGACCTTTCATTTGAATTTAAGTTTGTGAAAATCGGTTCAGCCATTTCTGAGAAAATTGAGTGACATTATTTGTCACATACACACATACATACACACACATACATACATACACACACAAACACACATACACACACAGATATTTTGTGATCTCGACGAACTGAGCCGATTGTTATATGACACTCGGCCCTCCGGGTTTCGGTTGTAAAGTCGGTTCTCACAGCGATTGCATAGCCTTTCTATATGAGAAAGGCAAAAATTGAAAATATAGGATCCAAATTTGAACTAGACTAACTGAATTGTAAAATGTCATGCGTATACAAGTATGTAATGAAATTCGCGAAAATGCTACCGCAGACAGGACTCAAACCGTAGCTAGCTTCTATCCGGGGAAGTTTAGCCAATTAAACTACCCTGCATGTGCTCGGGCGCCAGGTCGTTCAATAACAGTCACATCTCTATGGCAACCCCAGCACTAGTCATTACTACACGTCGCATCGCAAGTAACAATCCGCTTTACCGTCGGAGGCTTATTTGAGATTTTGTTTTTGTCCTTTTTGCTGCCTTTGGGTACATCAGCGTCATCATCTATTTGATGATCTCAGCTGATATGTGGTGACAGCAGTAACGATTAAGATTTCGAATACAATATATTGAAAACGAAATCAAACCATCTTGAATGATTTGTTTCAGTCTTGATAAGATGTAGAGCCGTCTTGAGCCAATTTTATTCGATCAGAATCTAACTTGGAAAACAGATTGAAAAATGACTTCTGAATACAATCATGTAATGAAAACCGCAAAAAAGCTACCGCAGAGACGGGACTCGAAACCGTAGCTCCTTACCGGGGAAATTTCGCCCGAACCAGTAGCTAGCCTGCGACACATTAAGAAACAGCCTAATTGAATAGAAGAACTGAGCATCAGTGCTCGGGCGATACGCTGTTCAATTATATTCATATCTCTTTCTCCGCTTTGCAGCGAAATTGAGAATTTGTTTTTGCTTCTATTGCTGCCTGTGAGGTACATCATCATAATTATTTATTTAATAATCTTAGCTGATGGTGGTCACAGCAGTAATGATTATGATTTCGAACACAAACCTCCATCCAAGCAGCCAGAGTTGTAAACAAATACCTGTTATCAATAGCTTGAGTCGCAAAGAAATCGTTTCGATTCTGTTAACGTTTATTTAGATTAATCCAGCCAAATCAGAGTTACAAATTCCGTATTGTACAAATGACGTTTTAGATAGGATCGAGTTATAGAGATAGGTTTATATAACTTACGTTTAGTGATTTTTCTACTAACGTAACTTGGTTAACATTAGTGTTCAGAACAAGAACAGTATCTAAAATGAGCGGCATTTGTGATAACCTAAAATTAACGCAAGTTTGTTTCTCACCTACTGCTAATATATTATGTCAACGGTGATCGCTAAATAGCCCTCGTTGTTTTCACACAAAGTTTCCTATTTCAATGCAAATTAAATGTGTAACGTTATTAATTCAAACTATATAAATGTATAAATGTATAACCGTACTTCACTGTTTTATCAACGTGTTGATCGAGAAAATGAAATGATGGTGATGACGGATAAGCTTCATATTGCGTAGACGTTTCTGTTTATGTCGATCCCTACTCTACACTGTGGGCTTGGCTCTGTAAGCATACACTGAAAGAATTATGGGGCTCGCTGATCGATGTGGTGCGCTCAACAATACCGGTTTCGGCACGGTACGGTTTACTCACTCTCAACACTTGCACTTGCACATCGTGTTCGGTTCCACAGCCGGTTGCTTTTAAATCGAGACACGAAATTTCAACCGTGTAACGTGTACACCACTACGCGGTACGATGTTCGGTTTCTTAACCGTGTACCGTGTGCTATTTGAGTATAGCAAAACACACAATCGAATCTAGGTTGTGTTTCGGTTGTTTTTGTGGTTCTTATTTTCCCGATATTGGAAGGTACAAAATGTATGAAAATATTGTACACATTTTTGCCTTTCTCATAAGAAAAAGGTTATGCAATCACAGTGCAAACCGACTTTTGAACCGAGGCCTGGAGGTTCGAGTGTCATATTCGAAACAGTTCATCGAATACGCAAAACGTATATATGTGTGTGTATGAATGTATGTAACATTTTTCGCAATCTCTCTTTTCTCGGAGAGAGCTAAACCGATTTTCATGAACTTGCATTCAAATGAAAAGTCTTGCAACCCCATACAAAGTACCTGAGTTTTATTCGAATCCGACTTCTGGTTCCGGAATTACATTGTTAGATGTGCCAAAAATATGAATATAAGTGTACTACCTTTTCTCCGAGACGGCTAAACCGATTCTCTCAAACTAAAATTCAAATAAATGGTATAATTGTCCCTTTATAAGGTTCCTGAATTTTGATTTGATTCCGGTTCCGGAATTACAAGGTGATAAGTGAAAAAAATCCTATTTCAAATTACATTCTCACTTTTCTCAGAGCTGGCTCGACCGATTTTTAAAATCTAAAATTTAAATAAAAGGTCTTATAGTCCCAAATAAAACTCTCAAATTGCTTCCTGATCCAACTTCCGGTTCCGGAATTATAGGCTAAAATGTGATTAAAATTTGATACCGTCACTAAAACTGGCAAAACAAACAACGCAATTTTGTCGTGAATACGACTTACTTTACTATGGGGTGCCTTTTCAAAATTTACCCTCTGACGGAGTGATAAGTTTTTGATCGTGAATATCTCTTGTTGTATCCAACGAATCAACATAATTTTTGCTACCCGCCATCGGAAATATGATCACAATTTTATGATAAAATATTCAGTTGTATGACATAGTCTCAAATAATTCAAAATTAAACTTTTCTGAAATGTTTGGTATAAACGAGTATCAAAGAGGATAATTCATAAGGCACGATTGCCTTTCTCGTATTTTTAAAGCTTATAGCTCAGTGATCTGTGAAAGGATTTATATAATCTAACTACCAATAGAATCGAAATTTTTCAACTTACGCGTGTAAAGAAAAAGCATTGAAGTATTTCAATAGTACACTGTTGAAAAACCTGTCTCATTTGACCCATGTCAACACCAGCTAATCAGAACGCGTTCTGAGGAAGAGAACAAAATATCTGCTACTGTACAACAAATCGTTTGAGAAAATGTTCCGAACAGTGTTTAATATCGTAGTGAGTTCCACAATTTGGTCCTTCTGAAAGGCAGGAATGAATCCCGTACAGCATCAGAATAGTTTCTTTCAATGAAATGCAAATCAGAAATGAAATATCAAAATTAAAATTCTGTATGCGGCTATTTTTATAGCCTTTAGGACCGCCCATTAGTAAAAAAGCTACAAACAAAATCAGGCAAAAACAAGCCTCTCAACAAAAATTGGATCAGTTTGGATTCTATCGCCACTGCGAACAGATGTATTTTGTGTCGTTTGCCTCCGACAAGAGCGATTACGTCACAGCTGCCAGTCATTTGCATTGGTGAAAAATTGCAAATTTAGTGCAAATCTAGAACTGTTTGATTTGATTTTTTCACTTTTCGCTGTGTGAAATTCACAGTAATCTAGATCAAGTGAATCCTTCTTTGTTTTGCGAAAAATGTGGAAAAAGGGAATGCTTGCATAATTCATATAATTGATTAACTAATTGATATTCGGAAGTGTCAGTTGTTTTCGTATTCACGACATCCAGTTATGTCTCTGACATTACCCACCCGCCTTTTTTTCTAAACTGAACTCAAACGATAGCTATTATTAGTAGACAACTAAGCAAACCGATTTAGGCTATCCCAGTTCCGGTCTCCGGTCCCGTAAGCACATTAAATAGTAGTCATATATTCTAAAGTGGATATCACTCACTTTTCTCAGCGGTGGTTTGACCGATTTTAACAAACATAGGTTCAAATGAAAGGTCTCACGATCCCGTACGGAATTTCTGAATTTCATCTCGATCCGACTTCCGGTTCCGGAGTTATGGTGTAAAACGTGTTAAATATCGTGCACCGTCACTTAAACCGGCGAAACAAAACACGTAAATTTTTTTCTAAACTAGACTCAAAGCTACACAAATCGATAGCCGTTACCAGTAGGCAGCCAAATAAATCGATTCTGGTTTCCGGTTTTCGAATAACGATAGAAGGTAATAGTCATATGCTCACAAATGAATCTTATTCACTTTTATTAGAGATTGCAGAACCGATATTGCCAATCTTATGGTCAATTGAAAGGTCTTATGGTCCTTAAGTACTCCGAACGTAAGGAACGACTGGTTCGACGTCGAATGTGAAGAGCCAGTGGCCGAGAAGAATGCAGCTTGGGCAAGCAAGCTGCAACATCGGACGAGAGCAAACGAGGAGCGATACAGACAGGCGCGGAACAGACTAAACTCAAGGACAAGGAAGTTCTACGAGAAGGTGAACCGTTCACGCAAAGGTCATGTGCCACAGGCCGATATGTGCAAGGGCACCAACAAGAATCTTCTCATGAAGCACTGTGAGGTGATCGAGAGGTGGCGGCAGTATTTCGACGAGCACCTTAATGGCGATGTGGCGGAATACGAAAGTGGCGGCGCGGTAACGAACTTGGGAACGCGTGCAGAGGACGATAGAACACGGCCCAAGTAACATGTTAAGTTGCTATCCTGCATTTTTTCTATTGATTGTGCAATTTATCAAGTCAGTTCATATTACTTTTCTAGTAACTGTTGTGTTATGGGAAAAGCTCAACATATCTTCAAGTTCTTCCGTTATTACGAATATTTTTTCACAACGATTGTGCAACTGATATAAAAACTCATGCGTCGATTCCATCACTAAGACTGTAATAAAATCAGCGAAAAAACAATTATGAAACTCGTGAAAACTACTACGTAATGTAAACAAGAAATGGAATGACGTTTCAAAAACATAACAAACTTAATTTCTTCTGAATAAGTTTCACATTTGATTTACAATACAACTGCTCTTAATACAAAAATAGATCTTGTAAAATAACCTGCACATGAAAAATGATAATGCTACATATTGTAGAGTTGATCTTTTGTGTTTTTGTGAATGAAAAATCGATAACGAACTGCATTTTTATGATGAAACCTGTATTCGTACGCCCGAAATTTTCAAGCGCCTTTGAATTAATGTGTTTTGATGATTGTACACCATTTTCTGTGAATGTGATGTGATGATGTCAGTCTGTTCATTTTTTCACGAGGTGGAAACCGAATTCAAATTGTCATAATTAATTTTTGTTTTCATTAAGTATGTAATGCTGTATTTCTGAAACTTTAACGATAATATTCTCATGTCGGCAAGTTTTACGTTCATTTCAAGCAGATAAATCTGGTACAACTTATTTGCAAGTTTCGAATTGTTTTCCTAAAAATGAAGAAAACTGCACACACTGACCTAAAATTTCATGAGACAGTCCAGATAATGCGGAGGTTTTCAATTCGGCTTATCAGTTTTTGCCTTGCGGAGAGCATAATTTCACTATTTTTTTCTTCACAAGAGATATACAGCTATTTCGGCATATATTGAGTCCGATAAAATTATGACAGCCATTTGGAAATTTTTTGATAAGTTGAACAATTGATTTAGTTACTTCGTTTTTACATGACGATGTTAAAATTTTGGTAGTGCCTCTATAACTATTAGTGCAACGTGGGCAAGTTGGTGATTTGCTGTACAATTGTTTTAGATATACTTAAAATTGTTCTATAGTGATTTTTTTCGGTATTATCGTAAAACTTACCAGGTAAAAGTTGCAAAACCGATTTTAATATATTTATAAATCTTCTCGAACATATCTAACATAAAAAAACAATTCTAAAACAATTGTAGAACCTCTTGAAATTTCAATAAGTTGCATTTGCTACTTGGGGTGGTAATACACTAGTGAAAGCACTGCACTGGGTCGTTACCAAAATCTGGGAGGACGAGATTTTAACGAAAAAATGGATGGAAGGAACCGTGTGTCCCATCTACAAAAAGGGGGAAAAGCTGGATTGCTGCAATTACCGCGGAATAACTCTACTGAACGCCGCCTACAAGGTACTCTCCCAAATCTTATTATCGTCGACTTTTACCGATTGCAAACGAATTCGTGGGACAATATCAGGCAGGATGTATGGGCGAACGCGCTACCACGGTGTTGCAAAAGTGCCGCGAATACAATATACCAATACATCACTTATTCATCGATTTCAAATCAGCCTACGACCCAATCGATCGAGATCAGCTGTGGAAAATCATGCACGACTACGAATTCCCAGACAAACTGATACGATTTGTCAAGGCTACGATGGATCGAGTGGTGTGCGTTGTTCGAGTATCAGGGATAAACTCGAGTCCCTTCGAAACTCGCAGAGGGCTACGGCAAGGTGATAGCCTTTCGTGTCTGCTATTCAACGTTGCTTTGGAGGATGTGATAAGAAGAGCGACGATAGACACGAGTGGCACGATTCTCAGAAAGTCCGTCCAGCTACTTGGTTTCGCTGATCATATTGACATTATAGCACGCAACTTTGAGGAAATGGAAGATACGTACATCGGACTAAAAGCTGAGGCCAAGCGGATCGGACTAGACATCAATGTGTCAAAGACAAAGTACATGAAAGACAGGGGCTCGAGAGAAGCCAATGTCAGCCACCCATTACGAGTTCTAATTGGTGGTGATGAAATCGAAATGGTCGACGAGTTCGTATACTTGAGCTCACTGGTGACTGCCGATAATGACACCAGCAGAGAAATTCAGAGACGCATATTGTCAGGAAATCGTGCTTACTTTGGACTACGCAGAACGCATCGATCGAGCAAAATTCGCCGTCGTACGAAGTTAACTATCTACAAAACGCTGATTGGACCGGTTGTCCTCTACGGGTACGAGTCCTGGACAATGCTTGCTGAGGATCAACGTGCTCTAGGTGTTTTTGAACGGAAGGTGTTGCGAACCATCTTTGGCGGAGTGCGGATGGAAGACGGTACGTGGAGATGGCGAATGAACCATGAACTGCACCAGTTGATGGGAGGACCAACCCTCGTCTAAACGGCCAAGGTCGGGCGGTTATGGTGGGCCGGGCATGTTGTTAGAATGTCGGAGAACAACCCGGTTAAAATGATCCTCGATAATAATCCGACCGGTATAAGGAGTAGAGGCGCGCAGCGAGCGTGATGGATCGATCAAATTGAGGATGACCTGCGAACCCTTAGCAGCTACCGAGGCTGGTGGCGAACAGCCATGAACCGAGTTGAATGGAGACGCCTCCTGTATACAGCAGAGACCCGCGTGGTCTACGACTGAAAGAGTAAGAGTAGGTATGGTCCTAACAAAAATTAATGCATTTTTTCGGATTCAAGAAAAATTTATACCGTCGTTTAGAGTTCGATGTAAAATTGTATGAAATCTTCAAAATTTGAATAAAATCTAGTAGAGTTTGTACGTCATACGTTGGTGGACATACGAAACGACTTCGATTATAGCGATTCTCGGGTTCCGGTGATGGAAGTACGTGTAATAGTGAATCTACTTCATTTTCTTAAGGACGACCTAAGCTATCAAAGCGATGTTTTATTTAGTATACTAGTTAATGTACAAACAAACCCTTGGTTTCTTTCTAAAACCGAAGAGAAATTTTTTGAAAAGAATACCGCAGTATTACATATGAGAATATGATTGAAATGAAAAGGGCATCATTACACTATTAGGTGGATTAAACTGTTTTTTTTTGCTGATGATATTACTCCACCTCCATAGTATTGCTGTAAAAATTTCATATACATCGGAATTTCAATTAAAATTCATCCATTGAAATTGTTTCACTCTTTCTGTCACGCTTTCCGTAAAGTGACTATGATTTTTCTGAACCGCCGTACTGTGTTAAAACAAAACCAAACACCGGTACATTCTTACCTGCACTGCAAATTAAGTTTTATTCAACATGCTTGGATACTCGTGCACATGTGTGCTCGGTATCTCGGTTTCTTCGGTGTCGATTTTCTTTGTATTTCCTTAGGAATTGAAAATCCAACTGAAGTGATTCCACGAAACACAAACTAACGACCCTTTGTGAGTGATAGCATCTTAAAAGCCTTCATGCTCCACCGCGCACCCTACACTACCACTGGAAGAACCACGAGCCCTGCGAAACATAATTGAGTTTGATTCTACTTCCTAAGTGTGGATTCTGACCCGCCACAGCTGGAAGTAATAAGTGTTCTGAATGAGATTATACTTCATTGAAATCTTTAAGTTTTAAAACATGCAAAACGAGAAACATAATTATAATCAAGCTAAGGCAGTGTGCCTTATTGAATAGTTGAAAAAAAAATTATAATCGAGTCCACTATTTGTGTAATCAGATTAGAGATAGTGCGTGTCCAACTAACCAAAAGTTTGGATAAAACGGACTGATTTGGCAAATGAAGTTGGACATGAACACATGATCATCATCGTCAAACACGCAATGTGTAACTACCAACCAACTTACACTGGCATCAAGGAACAGTTTAATAGTTGGCTATAAATAGCGGACGATACTTTAATCGCTTTCGAGCCGCATGTGTCTACCCTTCAGGTGTACATAACACAACTGGACACCCAAACTCTCAACAGCTTGTACCGAATCCGCAACAGGTATCCAAGGTTTAAAGTCAATAGATCAATGTAGGTAAGGAAAGTCGACAAATTAGATCCGTAACTTCTAGATAAGGATTGGATCTGAAGACTGGGAAAATCGGGTTATAATCCTGCCGTAAAAACAGGTCGGCAGCTTAGCTACCCATGAAAATTGACCATCAATGTCTACTTCCCTTTTTTAGCAGCCTAGATAACCGTTTAGTGTTGGTGGCAGTTCACAACTGGCTAAGAATAATACTACGGTCCACCTGTCCCGGTGGCATACATCCTCACAAAAATAGGAGCTCCTAAGTAAACGCCTATTTCCGTGCCGATGACTGAATGGCTGCAGGAGCTTAAATAATGCATCTTGGACTTTGCCCTTACTGTGTTAAGCGAAGCTCTGATGCAGTGAACAATTTCATTCTTCGCAACTAGTGGAATACAAACGATATTGCAACAACATTTAAAAATATCCTTCCATGTCTCCATGAAAGATTTTTTTATGATTTCAAAAGATCTAATTCCATTTGCCAAAAAAAATCGAAGAACTACACAAACTGCCTCCAATTTTGTCACTTGTACCAAAGGTGTGAATTGATACCTTTTGACGAGTACAGATATTGTCTACCCTTCTCAGAAGTGCTCATAGGGGTTATCATTGAGGAGAGGTGTACTAAGTTTACTAAGAAAAGCGGACTTCAATGTAAAATTTACTTGGATTGGTACATTGTATTCGCGGCACTTTTGCAACAACATCGGTTTGATCACTACACGCTACTGACGTACAAACTCTACTAGCCGTCACAAGATATATATATATATATATATATATATATATATATATATATATATATATATATATATATATATATATATATATATATATATATATATATATATATATATATATATATATATATATATATATCTTCAATATATAAATATATATATAGCTCACCATATCATTTGAGGCAGCACAGAAATAAATTCGAGAGGCTCTGATACGACGGAATTTGTGAGCAGTATAAACCTGTACATATTCAATGCATGAAATCGTCAAACTTTTTCGAGATCTGAAAGAGAGGGGATTTCGAATGTAACACTTTGCTTTGATAGAATTTTACATGAGTCGGTAAATTAGCTAGTCCAGATGAGCTCGAACTTTGTCATCTGATCATACGACTTACTTTACTATGGGGCGCCTTTTCAAAATTTACCCTCTGAGAGAAGATAAGTTATTGATCGTGAATATTTCCTGTTGTATCTAATGAATCAACATAATTCTTGCGACATGCCATCGGAAATATGATCACAAATTTATGATAAAATTTTCAGTTGTGTGATATAATCTCAAATAATTCAAAATTAAACTTTTCTTAAATGTTTGGTACAAACGAGTGTCAAAGAGGATAATTCATAAGGCGCGTTTGCCTTTCTCGTATTTTGAAAGCTCATAGCTCAGTGATCTGTAGAAGGATTTATATAATCTAACTACCAATGGAATCGAAAATTTTCAACTTGAACGTGTATTGCAACAACATTGAAGTTTTTCAATAGTACACTATTGAAAAACCTGTTTGATTTAACCCATGACAGCACCAGCCAATCAGAGCGCGAGATGTCTGCATTTATACAAGAGCATACATATAAAAGTTGAGTGATTCATTTTGCGTTCGATGAATCTTCATAATTTTCAGCTTGTAGCAAGGAAGAGATTACTATGGATTGGGATGCTTTGTTGGTGTGACGTTTTTGGGTAGCTTCTAGCAACTTAGTCAGTTCAAGGCAGGTGCATGATCCGAAGCATCGTTTACACAGGCCATACTTCCAGCAACGTAAAGAAGAGAGCGGTAGAGCTTTAGACGAGAAAGAGATAGGGAGAGCACTAAATTTGAGCATTGATAGTTTTAAAAAAATTGTACATGAATGTCACATAAGAAAAATTTCGAGTTGCCAAGACGTCGCGGACTGGTACGAAGGGTGGTACACCTCGGGTCCGAAGGGAACCTGTGAGTTGGGACCTGGCATCACAATACTCGACACATGTCCAAACAACATGCTCGATGTCATGATAACCCTCACCGCAAACGCAGACACCACTCTCAGCGAGCCCCACACGACGGAGATGTGCGCTGAACATATAATGATTAGACATAAGCCTTGACATTACACGAATAAAGTCTCGGCTCACGTCTAACTCCCGGAACCAAGCTTTCGTCGATACCTGTGGGATTATTAAGTGTAACCATCGTCCCAGAGTTCCACTATTCCATGTATTTTGCCAGTTTTCTGACGACAGCAACTGAAAAATTAATTGAAGCAGATTGGTCTTTCATAGATATCACCTTCTAGTGCGCCCACCTTGGCTAACGAGTCCGCCCTCTCATTGCCCCGGAACAATGTGAGGGGACCCAAGCCAAGGTAATCTGGTATGATTTTGCAGAGAAAGCACTCAATTGTCCCCGTATTTTCCCCAGGAAATACGGTGAGTACTTTCCAGAGCCTCAATGGAACTGAGACTGTCCGATACAATGAAGTAGTGATCTGTGGGCAGAGTGTCAATGCCTTGAGATCATTGACTGATCATCATATACTGAATTGCAACTAGTTCTGCGACGTAAACTGAAGCTGGATCACTGAGTTTATAGGAAGCGATAAAATTTTCATTGAATATACCGAAGCCAGTGGACCCGTCGAGATGTGATCCGTCAGTGTAAAACATTTTATTACAGTCGACTTCTTTAAATTTATTATTAAAAATTTTTGGGATCTCTTGAGGGCGTACATGATCCGGGATTCCACGAATTTCTGCTTTCATGGATGTGTCACAGTAGAATTAGAAGTATCCACAAAATGAACACGGTTAGGAACAAACGAAGAAGGATTTATTTTCTGAGCCATGTAGTCAAAATACAAGGACATAAAACGGATCTGTGAATTAAGCTCGACAAGCTTTTCAATGTTGTCTATCACCATCGGATTCAAGATGTCGCATCAGATAAGCAATCGATATGAGAGATCCCAGAATCTGTTTTCAGCGGTAAGACGACCGCCAGCACTTCAAGACTCATCGTATGAGTTGATTGCATGCAACCCAAGGCAATACGCAAACAACGATACTGAATTCTTTCCAGTTTAATGAAATGAATATTCGCAGACGAGCGGAAACAGAAATAACCATATTCCATTACTGACAATATCATCGTTTTGTACAACCTGATCAGGTATCCTGGGTGAGAGCCCCACCAAGTTCCGGCTATAGTACGAAGGAAATTGATTCTCTGTAGGCATTTTCGTTTCAGATACCTAATGTGACATCCCCAGGTACCTTTGGAATCGAACCAGATCCCGAGATATTTAAATGTGAAGACCTGTGCTATGATTTCACCCCCTAGTTGAAGCTGTAATTGTGCTGGTTCTCGCTTCCTTGAAAATACAACCAGCTCAGTTTTCTCCGTAGAGAACTCGATACCCATTTGAAGAGCCCATGTCGAAAAGTTGTCGAGGGTATCTTGCAATGGTCCTTGGAGATCGGCAGCTTTGGGTCCTATAATAGACACAACACTGTCGTCGGCAAGTTGTCTTAGCGTGCAAGATGTGATACATTCATCAATGTTATTTACGTAAAAGTTGTATAAAAGGAGGCTTAAGCATGAGCCCTGAGGGAGGCCCATGTAACTGAATCGCTTTGTCATCAAATCACCATGCTCAAAATGCATGTGTTTCTCGGACAATAGATTATATAAAAAGTTGTTCAAAACTAAATCGAATGCCCCCATGATGTCGAGGAAAATTGATGGCATTTGTTCTTTACGAGCAAATGCCATTTGAATTTCTGTTGAGAGCAACGCTAGACAATCGTTCGTTCCTTTGCCCCTGCGGAATCTAAATGTGTATCGGAAAGCAATTCATTTGTTTCGACCCAATTGTCTAGACGAAAGAGAATCATTTTCTCCAACAATTTCCGAATACAGGAAAGCATAGCAATCGACCGATACGAATTGTGATCGGAGGCTGGTTTCCCAGGTTTTTGAATAGTGATAATTCTCACTTCTCTCCATTCGTGTGGAACAATATTGCCCTCGAGCAACTTGTTGAATAAATTCAACAAGCGCCTTTTGGCAGAGTCGGGCAGATTTTTCCACAAGTTGAATTTAATTGTGTCTAACCCCGGGGCTCTATTGTTACACGACAAGAGCGCAAGTGAGAACTCTGCCATCGAAAACGGTGTTTCGTTTGTATCCAATGTCGCGACGCGGAGTATCTTCTGTTCTGGAACAGAATCGGGACATACTTTTTTAGCGAAATCAAATATCCAGTGGTTAGAATATTCCTCGTTTTCGTTCGCGTGATTTCGATTGCGCATGCGGCCGTATTCCAAAGAGTGCTCATTTCTGTTTCACTCGTTAATCCGTCAACAAACCTTCACCAGTAACCGCGTTTCTTAGCTTTAATCAGACTTTTCATTTGAAATTCTAACGCCGCGTATTTCCGATAATTATCTGGCGATCCTTTCCTTCTAAACGAGATGAAGTTTTTTTCGTTTTCAGCTCTGAGCACTCTTTGTCCCACCATAGGTTGGGAGAACGCATACTAGTTTGCGCGCTGGGTACTCGTTTCGTCTGAGCTTGAATTGCAGTGTCGAGAATCAAGCTAGCCAAAAATTTATACCCTTCCTCTAGAGGAAGCTCCTGTGATGTTTCTAGTTTCTCAGATATCGAGCTCGCGTAACTTTTCCAGTCAATGTTTCGTGTTAAATCGTACGAAACATTGATTGTTACCGATGGTCTTACACGGTTGGTGATAGAAACTATGATCGGCAAGTGATCGCTACCATGAGGATCACAGATTACCTTCCACTTGCAATCTAACTGCAGCGAAGTCGAGCAAAGGGATAAATCCAGCGCACTTGGTTGTGCTGGCGGTCTAGGGTTCCATGTCATTTCTCCCGTGTTTAGAATTGTCAAATAGAAGTTGTCACACAAATCTTGGATTAACGAAGAACGGTTATCATCATATAAGCAGCCCCATCCTGTACCATGCGAGTTAAAGCTCCCTAAAACCAGTCGCGGTGAAGGAATAAGTTCTATGATGTCTGCAAGCTGACGATGCCCTATCGAGACTCTAAGAGGAATGTAGATAGAAGCTATACATAGATCTTTGCCTTCAATATTAATTTGGCAAGTAACAACTTCAACTCCCGGTGTCGAGGGGAGGTTAATACGATAAAATGAATAGCAATTTTTGATCCCTAAAAGTACCCCTCCATAAGAGTCTTCTCGGTCCAGGCGGATTATGTTAAAATTATGGAAGTCGAGGTTGATGTTAGAAGTAAGCCAAGTATCACTCAAGGAGAATACATCGCAAATATGAGTATGTATTAAGTGTTTGAAAGAAACAAGTTTTGGGACGATACTTCTGCAATTCCACTGAAGCACAGTGATCATATCTTCGATTCTCAGTGGAAAATTATTCATCAAAAGATACGATCGCTGCAAGGAGGGGCCATTGTTCAGTCAACTATTTTAAAAATGTAATTACTGTTGGCAGTAGAGCAGTTAGGAAACTTTTTAGAGGATCAGATGGTGAGATTATTGATCGCGTTAGAGTAAGGAAGCATCTTGGAATTGTAATAAATGAAAAGTTAACATTCGAATTTCACATTAATAACGTTATTAGGAACAATGCAAAAAACTACGGAGTATTGTGTCGTTTGAAAAATGACTTAACGATCAGTAGTAAAATTCTTCTGTATAAATCAATCATTTCACCACACATTGACTTCTGTTTATCCATTCTGTTTCTTGCTAATAGAACACAAATCATGAAATTACAGCGATTGCAAAATAAAATCATGCGATTGATACTTAAATGTAATAGATACACTTCCTCTACTTTTCTGCTCTGTGCATTACAATGGCTTTCTGTCAAACGAAGAATTTATTATTTAACAATGGTGTTAATTTTTGAATTAATAAATGGCATGCTGCCTCGATATTTGTGTGATCGAGTTTACAGAGGAAGTGATTTACATAGATATGATACCAGCAATGCATCAGATGTAAGAACACCAAACTTTCTCTTAGGCAGATCACAGAAAATATCTACCGGAGGCAATATCAACGAACTGGTATCCTAGATATGAAGACCTCTTATAACAACTTATCTTGGATAATCAAGGAAATGATAGCTTAGCTTCGCAACAGGGACTTCCAGCAAAAGCTTCGAGAAATTCTCCCACATTCAAACCCATTTTGGTCCTTAACAAAGGTGCTTAAGAAAAAACCGAAGCCTATTACTCCTCTGATGTCACCCCAGGACGCTGCTGAAGGAATACCTTTAATCACACCAGTATAGAAGGCAAATGCGCTAGGCCAGCAGTTTGTGTGTTCTCACAATTTAGGACACAACATTGTTAGTCCACATGAACGAGCCGTTTCTGATAGCGTACCTGAAATTGACCAATCAGACAGCTTGGTTCCTGAGGAAAGTAGAGTCACTGCGAATGAGCGAATGGCTATTGGGAAAAAATATAAAAATATGAAGGCCCCCGGTTTCGACAACACATTCAACATTGAGCTGAAACATTTGAGAATTCGCTCATTTGTTTTCTTAGCTTAAATTTTTAACAGGTGCTGAGAGCTTGGCTACTTCCCATCAATGTGGAAGTTAGCTAAAGTTATCCCAGTTTTGAATCCGGAGAATGATTTTACAAGAGCTGTCGGTCCATCAGCTTACTTTCTGCCCTATCCAAGCTGTTTGAAAAGTCAATACAAAGGCGAACTCTTGTTTTCGCAGATGAACAGGATATCTTACTGGAAGAACAAATCGGGTTCCTGAAAGGAAGATCCACCATCCACCAACTCACAAGGGTTAACAACGTCATCCAACAAAACAAATCCGTGGCAATATTGGATATTGAAAAGGCATTCGATAATGTGTGGCACGATGGCCTGGTGTTTAAACTGCATCGGTATATTTTCTCATATATCTTATTAGAATCATCAAAAAATTTTTTGCATATAGAACATTCCAAGTTTCTCTGAATAACGCACTTTCAGAAAGATGTACTATTTCTGCTGGTGTACCCCAAGGAAGTATCCTAGATCCCATCCTATACAACATTTTTACATTGCTGCTGATACTGTCATTCTTTACAAAGGTCGTGTAATTAATGCTCTGAAGAATAAACTACAGACAGAGGGGCTGAGGTCCACTAGGAGATTGATAGTACCTATTAGCTTTAATAATTAATTAAAATAATAAAGCGAAAATAACAAAGATTCAAGGCACACGTGAAATCTGTTGACCTTCATTTGGTGATTTAAAACGATTTTGTCGTGAATACGACTTACTTTACTATGGGGTGCCTTTTCAAAATTAGCCTTATGGAAGAATGGGCAGAACTTAATCGTGAATATCTCGACTTGTATTAAAGGCAGCAACATAATTCTTTCACCATTTCATCAAAAATATGATCAGGAATTTAGGATAATATTTTGAACAGTGTGAGATAACCACAAACAACTCAAATATTAGGTTTTCTCAAACTTTGAAAACAACGCGGAAAACTCTTTACTTTTGCTTGGCTTTTTCGCGCAAGGACGACGATTTTGAGGTAGTCAGGCACATATCTTCAACTGACTGCGTATAAAAGGGGAACCGTGGTCGAAATTCGATCATTTCTTCTTGAGCGTTGGATGCAAGCAGACGTCGTGGGACCAGCAGCTTCGGAGAGTGCGCCTTCTGCATGGTTAAAAACCTCAAACGCTCAGGTCGCAACTCTTATTTAGACTTCAGTCGTCAGGTGGAGCAGTCGGCAATGAAAGCAGACCTTTTGAGTGGTACAAAGCCTCAAACGCTTAGGTCGTGCTTTCATTTGGACTTCAATCGTCGGGAGCAGCGGTCGTCAATAATGAGAGCAGACCTTTTGAGTGGTGCCAAACCTCACACGCTTAGGTCGTGCTTTCATTTGGACTTCAGTCGTCAGGTGGAGCAGTCGTCAATGAAAGCAGACCTTTTGAGTGGTACAAAGCCTCAAACGCTTAGGTCGTGCTTTCATTTGGACTTCAATCGTCGGGAGCAGCGGTCGTCAATATTGAGAGCAGACCTTTTGAGTGGTGCCAAACCTCACACGCTTAGGTCGTCCTTTCATTTGGACTTCAGTCGTCAGGTGGAGCAGTCGTCAATGAAAGCAGACCTTCTGCGTGATTTAAAACCTCAAGCGCTCAGGTCGTAGTTCTCATTTGCTTCCGGTCGTCAAGACGAGAAGACGCATTAAACCAGTTTCGCATCATTTGGCACTGCGAGCGTATGTGTCGGTTTGTACGCAAAGCTAGTTTCAATTCATGCAAGAACGATTGCATCAGCTGCTGGTGCTTTGCATTGGAGAGAAAGAAAACAAAAAACGAAAAGTGGACAACATTATATAAAATCAGCCGTTCTAATGGCTCTAAATGTTATCTAAAGAACTATTAAGATTATTTCTTTGAAATTCGAAGGTAGAAATCATCAGTTTAGTGAAAACCCAAAATAATTTGATTCGGTTCGTGCACTTTTCGCTGTGCGAAAATCGTTCGAATGTTCCGAACTGTGCTAAATATCGTAGAGAACTCCACAATTTGGTCCTTCTAAAAGTCAGAAATGAATCCTGTACAGTATCTTGATAGTTTCTTTCGATAAAATATGCAAATCCGAAATGAGATAATCGACGTCAAAACTCGTTGAAAATTTTAGTAGT
Source organism: Malaya genurostris (assembly GCF_030247185.1). Taxonomy (NCBI): domain Eukaryota; kingdom Metazoa; phylum Arthropoda; class Insecta; order Diptera; family Culicidae; genus Malaya; species Malaya genurostris. Next base: position 134,427,347 of record NC_080571.1, on the reverse strand, counting down.
GAAAAGGGGGAAAGTTTCGCAATTCACACAATCCATCAATTATCAATTCGAATTCGAAAGTTTAAACAAATCGTGTCAGTTTTATTCGTATTCACGGCATTCAGTTATGTCTCTGACATTACACACCCGTACTTTTATAACAACTGTTAGGAATATGTCAATGCAATAAATCAACTATTTTGTCTTAATCCTATTCGCTCGTTTATTTTGTATTACGTAATTTCATTTATTAAAAATTGGGAAGTTTTTATTCTATACACAATAGTATTTCAAATTTTTCGACAGTTTCCTCGAATAGGAGCACATTCAAGGATGATTTACCAGTCCCAGGTCGGATCATCTAGAAACTCCCTATACAATTTCAGCTAATCCCGATCAGTAACGGAGTAGCAACAAGAGGTGGTCGCTCAAGCTCAAAAATAACCTACAGACAGGTCTGGACGCTCTAACTGAATATTTTACAAGCTGGAAATTGTGATCAATGCAACAAAAGCTCAGGTCATCTTGTTTCCACATTCAAGATCTCCAAAACTTGTTCCATCAGACGAATGCCGAATACGATTGATCATCCAATGGTCCGACGAAGTTATCTATCTAGGACTCACACCTTTGACAGACATCTGATATTCAGGTCACATGTTGACAAAATCGTTAAAAAGGCAGCATACTAATTAGGTCTCTGTATCCGCTGATTTGTAGAACATCTAAATTGTGCCTGAAGAATCAGATGGCTGTCTATAAACAACTCATCTGCTCCGCAATTGAATACGCAGTCCCTGTTTGGCGGGGCTGTGCACGAACGCACAAACTTAGGCTTCAGCGCATTCAATTTTTTTCGCATAAATATCTGTTTATTAATCTTATTTTTGTGTATTACATCAACATTTTACAGTACAAGTGTTTTGACCCTTTGGCCTTTCATCTTTGTTGTTCAACTTGAATGTGAAAACAAGATGACCTGAGTTTTTGTTGCATTGATCACAATTTTCCAGTTTGTAAAATTTTCAGTTAGAGCGTCCAGACCTGTCTGTAGTTTATTCTTCAGAGCATTAATTTTCAGTTAGAGCGTCCAGACCTGTCTGTAGTTTATTCTTAAGAGCATTAATGACACGACCTTTGTAAAGAATGGCAGTATCATCAGCAAATTGTGACAGAACACCACCACCCGGAAGAGGTGGGATGCCTGATGTAAAAGTATTGTATAGGATGGGACCTAGGATACTTCCTTGGGGTACACCAGCAGGAATAGTAAATCTTTCTGAAAGTGCATTATTCAGAGAAACCTGGAATGATCTATCTGCAAGATAATTTTTGATAATTTCAATAAGATACATGGGAAAATTATACCGATGCAGTTTAAACGCCAGGCCATCGTGCCACACATTATCGAATGCCTTTCCAATATCCAATATTGCCATGGCAGTCGTTTTGGACACTGATTTGTTTTGCTGGATGACGTTGTTAAACCTTGTGAGTTGGTGGATGGTGGATCTTCCTTTCCGGAACCCAAACTGTTCTTCCAGTAATATATCCTGTTCATCTGCGAAAGCAAGAATTCGCCTTTGTATTGACTTTTCAAACAGCTTGGATAGGGCAGAGAGTAAGCTGATGGGCCAACAGCTCTTGGAAAAGGAAGGATCTTCCCCCGGTTTCAAAACTGGGATAACTTTAGCTAACTCAAATGTTTCAGTTGAATGTTGAATGTGTTGTCGAAACCGGGGGCCTTCATATTTTTGGATTTTTTCACAATAGCCATCAGCTCATTCGCAGTGACTCTACTTTCCTCAGGAACCAAGCTGTCTGATTGGTCAACCTCAGCTACGCTATCTGCAACGGCTCTTTCATGTGGACTAACAATGTTGAGTCCTAAATTGTGAGAACACACAAACTGCTGGCCTAGCGCATTTGCCTTCTCTACTGGTGTAATTAAAGGCATTCCTTTAGCTGCGTCCTGGGGTGGGAGAATTTCTCGAAGCTTTTGCTGGAAGTTCCTGTTGCGAAGCTCAGATATTCTTTCCTGGATTATCCTAGTTAAGTTGTTCTAAGAAGTCTTCTTATCTAGGATGCCAGTTCGTTGATACTGCCTCCGGTAGATATTTCGAAGTCAGATGAGTTTCTTGGTGACACTGTCAATTTGAAGAGAGGAACTCGGCATATGTTGTACTGGAACCGTCCTATCACGAGCGACTGTGATTGAATGCTGGAAGGAAGATAGGGCTGCATCGATTTCCATCGGTGAATTGCTATAACTGACAGTTGCCATTTTTTTCGCATAAATATCTGTTTATTAATCTTATTTTTGTGTATTACATCAACATTTTACAGTACAAGTGTTTGACCCTTTGGCCTTTCATCTTTGTTGTTCAACTTGAATGTGAAAACAAGATGACCTGAGTTTTTGTTGCATTGATCACAATTTTCCAGTTTGTAAAATTTTCAGTTAGAGCGTCCAGACCTGTCTGTAGTTTATTCTTCAGAGCATTAATTTTCAGTTAGAGCGTCCAGACCTGTCTGTAGTTTATTCTTAAGAGCATTAATGACACGACCTTTGTAAAGAATGGCAGTATCATCAGCAAATTGTGACAGAACACCACCACCCGGAAGAGGTGGGATGCCTGATGTAAAAGTATTGTATAGGATGGGACCTAGGATACTTCCTTGGGGTACACCAGCAGGAATAGTAAATCTTTCTGAAAGTGCATTATTCAGAGAAACCTGGAATGATCTATCTGCAAGATAATTTTTGATAATTTCAATAAGATACATGGGAAAATTATACCGATGCAGTTTAAACGCCAGGCCATCGTGCCACACATTATCGAATGCCTTTTCAATATCCAATATTGCCATGGCAGTCGTTTTGGACACTGATTTGTTTTGCTGGATGACGTTGTTAAACCTTGTGAGTTGGTGGATGGTGGATCTTCCTTTCCGGAACCCAAACTGTTCTTCCAGTAATATATCCTGTTCATCTGCGAAAGCAAGAATTCGCCTTTGTATTGACTTTTCAAACAGCTTGGATAGGGCAGAGAGTAAGCTGATGGGCCAACAGCTCTTGGAAAAGGAAGGATCTTCCCCCGGTTTCAAAACTGGGATAACTTTAGCTAACTCAAATGTTTCAGTTGAATGTTGAATGTGTTGTCGAAACCGGGGGCCTTCATATTTTTGGATTTTTTCACAATAGCCATCAGCTCATTCGCAGTGACTCTACTTTCCTCAGGAACCAAGCTGTCTGATTGGTCAATCTCAGCTACGCTATCTGCAACGGCTCTTTCATGTGGACTAACAATGTTGAGTCCTAAATTGTGAGAACACACAAACTGCTGGCCTAGCGCATTTGTCTTCTCTACTGGTGTAATTAAAGGCATTCCTTTAGCTGCGTCCTGGGGTGGGAGAATTTCTCGAAGCTTTTGCTGGAAGTTCCTGTTGCGAAGCTCAGATATTCTTTCCTGGATTATCCTAGTTAAGTTGTTCTAAGAAGTCTTCTTATCTAGGATGCCAGTTCATTGATACTGCCTCCGGTAGATATTTCGAAGTCAGATGAGTTTCTTGGTGACACTGTCAATTTGAAGAGAGGAACTCGGCATATGTTGTACTGGAACCGTCCTATCACGAGCGACTGCGATTGAATGCTGGAAGGAAGATAGGGCTGCATCGATTTCCATCGGTGAATTGCTATAACTGACAGTTGCCTCCAGTCAGGTGGAATAACATTTTGCTCATGAAACTTGTTGAACAATTTCAACAAACGTCTTTTTGCGAGGCTGATCAGAATTTATTTCTGTCCAACCCATGAGCGTTATTGTTACAAAACAAGAGTGCTTTAGAAAATTCTATCGTTGAAAAGGGGCTATCAATTGAACCATTATTTGGGGTAGACTTCCGAATAATGCTCTGCGTAGGAACAAAATCTGGGTAAACTTTCGTAGCAAATTCAAATATCCATCGGTTCGAATATTCCTCACTCTCGTTGCCTACGTTACGATTCCTCATTCGTCTTGCCGTGTGACAAAGAGTTCTCATTGAGGTTTCACTTCACAAACCTTCAACAAAATATCTCCAATAGCTACATTTCTTGGCCCTTGTACATTTTTCTAAAACCAAAAATTTATCAAAATAAGACGTTTTTGAAACGAGGAGGAGGAACCCTCCTCGTTTCAAAAACAAGTCTTACAAGCATTTTGTTTCGCGTGTTTAGCATCGCGTGTCTATCTGGCGGCAGTGATAGAATACTTGGCTGCCGAAGTGTTGGAATTAGCCGGTAACGCTGCCCGTGACATCAAGAAAACGAAAATCATCCCTTGCCATCTGCAGCTGACCATCCGTAACGACGAGGAGTTGAAAACCCCGTCCTTTTCAGGACGACCACATCACTGTGATAAAGAAATATATAAGATTGCTTTAAGTTTAACCAGTTCTGATACGCCTGGAAAGTAAAATGCGCAAATCAAGTGGAAACCTTTGTTTTAACAATTTGTTCATTTTTGTTTTTGGCCGAATACTAAAAATTTACGACTACAATACATATTGATCTGTATACGTGGCAACTCTGTTTCGCACGGCATATTTGTTTACTAGTATAAAGATGTTTTCAACATAATCACTTCCACTTGCGCATTGTCGTTCGTAATTGAATTTGATGCAAATTACAAAGAATTTTACATCACATTTCTCCGAAGTTGTAGAAAGCTCTAAAGTTAATAGAGATAAAATTCGAGTTATTGGCAATGATTTGAAACAGCAAGCGAAATTGTAACCTGTGAAGTATTCGCTATTGAATATCGAGTTTATATTCCATCGAAGGAGGTGGAAATTGACGGTGTTGTCACTGAAGCAAGTCTGGCAGCCGATGGTTTACTAAAAAATGGAGTTGGTCGTTTCAAAAACTCCATGCTTGAGGGAGTTAAGATACTAGAGTGCAAGCAATTGTTCTCAGCATCTATCAATGATGGGAACAAGATCTATCATCCTTTCGATTCGTTTGGTGTGACATTTACCGGATCTGCGTTGCCTAACCATGTCTACATCGGTGAAATTCGTCTTCCTGTTCGGCTTTTCGTTCCGCATGTTACGAATTGCACGAAGTGTAAAAAATTCGGGCATACAGCTACTTATTGTAGTAATAAGCCTGAATGTATCCGATGTGAAAGGCCCTACAAGAGTAATAATTGCGATATAGACATTGAAAAATGTGTTTATTCTGGAGATAGTCCTCATGATCTCACAGCATGCGATGCATTTAAGTTGCATAAAAACAAAATTAAGCCGTCTTTAAAGCACGGTCTAAGGCTTAAAACAGTAATTGATGTCCCTTCACTCGAAGCAGAAAACGGTTTTTCAAAACTAGAGTTATAGGAATCTGACTCTGATGAAAATAGTGAAGGTACATCGTTTGTCACTCCTCAAGGTTCCGTTAAGAGGAAGAAGTCCTCCCCAAAATTACCAAAAAGGCACCTAAAATTACACCTTCAAAAAAAGATCTCCGTGTTAAATCTAAAAAGCAAAATTTAAAACCATGGTTTGTCAAATTCACAAACCAACCCAGGAACTAGCACAAAAAGGCGGGTGGGTAATGTCAGAGACATAACTGGATGTCGTGAATACGAAAACAACTGACATGTTCCTTAACACTTCCGAATATCAATTGTATGAATTATGCACGCATTCCCCTTTTTCACATTTTTCGCAAAAACAAAGAAAGCTTCACTTGATCTCGATTACTGTGAATTTCACACAGCGAAAAGTGCACAAATCTGAGCAAACTATTCTTGATTTGCAGTAAACTGAGGATATTTCCCTACGATTTGCAAACAACAAATCCTAATAGTTCTTTAGAAAACTTTTAGAGTCATTAGAACGGCTGATCTTGTGCAATGCTCTCCACCGTTGTTTTTTACCCAATGCTAATGGCTGGCAGCTGTGACGTATTCGCTCTTGTCGAAAGCGAAACTAGCTGTGTTGACGACAAAAAGACGACGATAGAATCCAAACTGATTGAATTTTTGTTAAGAGATTTCCTTTTATGTGATTTCGTTTGTAGCTTTTTCACTAATGGGCGGTCCTAACGGCTATAAAAATAGCCGCATACAGAATTTGATTGTCGATTATTTCATTTCGGATTTGCATCATTTATTGGAAGAAACTATCAATATGCTGTAGGGATTCGTTTCTAGCATTCACAAGGACCAAATTGAGGAACTCACTGTGATATTCACCACTTTTCGGAACATTTTTCCCGGACGATTTGTTGTACAGCAGCAGATATTTTGTTCTCTTCCTTAGAACGCGTTCTGATTGGCTAGTGTTGACATGGAGCAAATTAGACAGGTTTTTCAATAGTGTACTATTGAAATACTTCAATGCTTCTGCTATACACGTTTAAATTGAAAAATTTCCATTCTATTGGTAGTTAGATTATATAAATCCTTTCACAGATCACTGAGCTATGAGATTTAAAAATACGAGAAAGGCAAACGCGCCTTATGAATTATCCTCTTTGATACTCGTTTATACCAAACATTTCAGAAAAGTTTAATTTTGAATTATTTGAGACTATGTCACAAAACTGAAAACTTTTGCATAAAATTGTGATCATATTTCCGATGGCATGTCGTAAGAATTATGTTGATTCATTAGATACAACAATAGATATTCACGATCAAAAACTTATCACTCTCTCAGAGGGTAAATTTTGAAAAGGCACCCCATAGTAAAGTAAGTCGTATTCACGACAAAAAGACAATAATAAGTGCAGGAGGTCTTGGGATCCGTGTCATAGTACCCATATTTAATACCGTCATGCTAAAATTGTTGCAAATATTATATATTAAATATGATCTGTTATCATTGTAAACGGAACTCCACATAATTCCATGCGAATTGAAATTTCCCAGAATCAATCGTGGAGCAGGAAGAGCTTCGACCATTTCATTAAGCTGTCACTATCCAATTTGTGCTCTGAAGGAATATAAACCGAAGCTATGCCAATGTTTTTTACTTTAATGTTTTTTTTGACAAGCAACAACTTCTGTACTAGAAGTAGAAGGAATGTTTAATCTATAAAAGGAATAACATTTCTCAATTCTTAAAAGCACTCCGCTGTACGGAGGGTCTCTATCGAGACGTATAATGTTAAAGTCATTAAAATTTAAAGCTATGTTTGATGTAAGCCATGTTTCGCACAAAGCAAATACATAACATTTTTGACTATGCAATAGAACTTAAAATGAATCAAGTTTTGGCATGATGTTTCGACAATTCCACTGCAGGACAGTGATTGAATCATTTGCGACGGATAATAAATTATCCATCAAATGATTCAAAATCTGAAAGAACTGGCCATTGAGCTGACAACTGCTTCAAAAAAGTTGTAGCTATTGGGAGGAATGTCGTTATAAGGGTCTTTAAGGTTCAGAAATATTGAATGCTGCGAAAATCCATTCTACAATTTCCGAAAACTTAAGTAATCCTGTTGGTGGCTGTGAAACGGACCCCACTGGATTATTGTCTTTTTTGTGCTAGTTCCTGGGTTGGTTTGTGAATTTGACAAACCATGGTTTTTAATTTTGCTTTTTAGATTTAACACGGAGATCTTTTTTTGAAGGTGTAATTTTAGGTGCCTTTTTTGGTAATTTGGGGGAGGACTTCTTCCTCTTAACGGAACTTTGAGGAGTGACAAACGATGTACCTTCACTATTTTCATCAGAGTCAGATTCCTATAACTCTAGTTTTGAAAAACCGTTTTCTGCTTCGAGTGAGGGGACATCAATTACTGTTTTAAGCCTTAGACCGTGCTTTAAAGACGGCTTAATTTTGTTTTTATGCAACTTAAATGCATCGCATGCTGTGAGATCATGAGGACTATCTCCAGAATAAACACATTTTTCAATGTCTATATCGCAATTATTACTCTTGTAGGGCCTTTCACATCGGATACATTCAGGCTTATTACTACAATAAGTAGCTGTATGCCCGAATTTTTTACACTTCGTGCAATTCGTAACATGCGGAACGAAAAGCCGAACAGGAAGACGAATTTCACCGATGTAGACATGGTTAGGCAACGCAGATCCGGCAAATGTCACACCAAACAATCGAAAGGATGATAGATCTTGTTCCCATCATTGATAGATGCTGAGAACAATTGCTTGCACTCTAGTATCTTAACTCCCTCAAGCATGGAGTTTTTGAAACGACCAACTCCATTTTTTAGTAAACTATCGGCTGCCAGACTTGCTTCAGTGACAACACCGTCAATTTCCACCTCCTTCGATGGAATATAAACTCGATATTCAATAGCGAATACTTCACAGGTTACAATTTCGCTTGCTGTTTCAAATCATTGCCAATAACTCGAATTTTATCTCTATTAACTTTAGAGCTTTCTACAACTTCGGAGAAATGTGATGTAAAATTCTTAGTAATTTGCATCAAATTCAATGCCTTTATTTTGCGTCGTGAATAGATTATCGATATACCAGTGGTACCCTCTAGATAATGTTTAGCGCTGGGAGTAATAATGTTCGTACTCGTCCAGTAAAGCCCATTCAAAGCACTTTAAAGTACTAAAGATCATCTTAAAGAACTAGTTAAATTTTGTCGCTTTCCTACTATTTTCTGAGCAACTATTGCCGAAACAAGACACACAGGAGAAGTTTAAATAATTTGCACCGTCACTAACACATTCAATTACGAACGACAATGCGCAAGTGGAAGTGATTATGTTGAAAACATCTTTATAAGTGATTATGTTGAAAACATCTTTATACTAGTAAACAAATATGCCGTGCGAAACAGAGTTGCCACGTATACAGATCAATATGTATTGTAGTCGTAAATTTTTAGTATTCGGCCAAAAACAAAAATGAACAAATTGTTAAAACAAAGGTTTCCACTTGATTTGCGCATTCTACTTTCCAGGCGTATCAGAACTGGTTAAACTTAAAGCAATATTATATATTTCTTTATCACAGTGATGTGGTCGTCCTGAAAAGGACGGGGTTTTCAACTCCTCGTCGTTACGGATGGCCAGCTGCAGATGGCGAGGGATGATTTTCGTTTTCTTGATGTCACGGGCAGCGTTACCGGCTAATTCCAACACTTCGGCAGCCAAGTACTCTATCACTGCCGCCAGATAGACCGGTGCACCGGCACCCTCGGCGTTCCCCTTCCGGAGCAAACGATGAATTCTGCCCCCAACTGGGAACTACAGACCAGCACGGTTTGAGCGTGACTTATATATATATATATATATATATATATATATATATATATATATATATATATATATATATATATATATATATATATATATATATATATATATATATGTATATATATATATATATATATATATATATATATATATATATATATATATATATATATATATATATATATATATATATATATATATATATATATATATATATATATATATATATATATATATATATGGTACTATTATTATTATTATTTTTATTATTATTATTAGTATTAAAATTACTCTTGCATACCGAAGATCGTCGATACATTTCAGACCAGGCCATTGCAATTGTCTCGTACTGAAATTTCGAGAAGAATCTGATATCTTCGAACTTCATAGCTTCAATAAAAATAAACTACAGCAAATTAAAAGGAATTGTTGCAAGTTTTGAATATTTAGTTGTTGAATAGTAGCTGTTTAATGTAATTTATCTGTACTTAATGTAGGTGCATCGCTTCAAACTCTATTAGTGCAAAAGGAGAAAGCTTGCACAATTCATACAATCAATCAACTAACTGATATTCGGAAAAGTGATGGGAGCGTGTCAGTTTTTTCGTATTCACGTCATCCAGTTATGCCTCTGGCATTACCCACCCGCCTTTTTTTATAACCAGTGTTTTCAACGGACACTGGAACTACCCCCCCCCCCCCCCCCCTTTGTGTACGTGACTGGGACCAAGACCCCACGGGCCCCGCTCTGGGTACGTGACTGGCGTGATGTACACGTTATACGGTTGAAATTTCGTGACACGTACTATAAACAACTGGCTGCGATACCGAACACCGCAGCAGACGAGAACGACCGGAACCGGTATTTTCCTCAACTTTGATTCATACAAGGTATTAGTATTTTATGGTATTATTTACGTTTATGAGAAAGAGAAAAAACAACTAGTAACTAGTGATTAATACCTTTAGAAACAATCGAAGTTATGAAAATAAATAAATATAGTGCAAATTATGGTGCATTGATATAGTGGAGAACAATGAATAGTTAACAAGCTCTATTAATTCGCTTTCCAAGCACTGATTTTCCAGCATTGGTCCAACACCACTTGGTTTTGTATGGAAGTTCTTATAATATTTATGGTCTAACAATTACCATTTCTTTCCGCTTCATTATTCGATGTTTGCCTGCACAGCGAAACACGTGGATGTGTTTGAGCAACATTCGGTTGTACTACTCCTAAACTGCGGTAACCCTCGTCACTGATTTCACTACCATTGTCACTGACGTTTTCGTACTTATTTGATTTGTCATCACTCCCAGACTCAGTCTTTCCTTCATGAACGTTGGAATCTTCTTGATTACACTCGAAATATAGTTTTGCTTGTTGCACATTAAGACTAGTAATATTTCCAGTGCTCTGGACAATATTATGACTCGAATCCAGTGATTTTGTTTTTTTCTTTACATCTGAACAACGAGGACTAGGTGATACTGATCGACGCATTAATTTCGGAGAAGCAAGATATCCACTTTTTTCGGGAATCTGTGAACAACATTTTTTATATAACGACTTCTTGTAAATTATGTGCAATCTGAGTTACTTACTATCACATTATGATTAATTTTAGATTGAGCACTAGGACTCCGGCTACGACTTCGAGCACGCCTTGGTGGTGACAAAGCGAGACCGAGGCTTTCCATATTAGGAGTACTAGTTCCATTAGACTTGCATACTGGTGACGGCGATCTGAAATAGATATAATTGCGAATACCTGTTTTAATCTACCTTGTAGTGTATTGATGTATTTCTCATATCACTCATACACAATGTTGTGATATGTTTCAAAATAATTTTCTTTGATTATTAAAAGATAAGTTTTTCTACAAAATAAAACAGTTCTACGACCGTTTAGGTATTTTTGAGAAAACGAAACGAATTCAACTATTGCAGATATTTCCGGATCCGATATAATCACAGACGGTTTGTATGGTTATCAAATAACATGGCCTACAAACTCTATTGTTGTTTTTGTCCAATTAAGAAGAATTTATATGCTATCACTAGTCTTTCCATTTGAACCTAAGTTCGAGAAAATCTGGCAAGCCATTTCTGAGAAAACTGACTAAGTTACATTTTAGACTACAGTCTGTTACATAAGCGCGTGGTCACGATTTCTCGCAATCAGTAAAGTGAAATGGTGTCATTTTGTTAACACAAAGTAGTGATGGGTAATTCATAATCAATTTGTAGTCAACCAGTTCGCGCGTGTTTTTAATTTGCTCCAAGAGCCGTGGTGCGCGAGTTTATTTAATTTGCACTTTAATCAAAACAGTAAAGACTGTCCCAGAAAGTATGAACGCATTTTGATTTCGCTGTAAATAATTCACAAGTGTTGGATATTCAAATTTTATTCGATATACTGATAATATTAGACTACCACAACAGAATATTATTCTCAACATTTGCTACTTAGCCATTGTGGACTAGCTGGTGCACCTTCTTGCGAACGTTCCTCATTAAATTGCGTACAGACTTCTTTGTGACAAGTTTTGACACTTTTTTCCAATCTTTTTTGAACTGTTGAATGGTTTCGGCCGAGACATGTTTCCTAAGATGTGCCTTCGTCAATGCCCAGAATTCCTCAATTGGTCGAAGTTGTGGGCAATTTGGTGGATTCATGTCTTTTGGGACGAAAGTGATATTTTTGGTAGTATACCATTCTACAGTTGATCTCGAGTAGTGGCAAGAAGCAAGATCTCGCCAGAAAACAACAGTATCCTTGTGGCTTCGAATCATGGGTAGAAGTCGGTTTTGTAAACATTCCTTGATGTATATTTCGCTGTTCATTGAAGCAGTGGTGATGAAGGGGTTCGAAGTCTTACCGCAGCTACAAATAGCTTGCCAGACCATAGCTTTCTTACCAAATTTTTCGATTTCAATCGATGTCTCGGACAGGTTTAACACTTGCTCTTCTCGCACCGTATAATATTGTGGTCCCGGCAAGGATTTGCAATCGAGTTTCACGTAGGTTTCGTCGTCCATGATTATGCAAATCAAATTTCCAGCAAGAATCGTATTGTACAGCTTTCGAACCCTCCGCCTGAACGATGCTTCTAGTTTCGGACTAAGTTTTGGTTGTTTCTGATTCTTATAGGTTTGAAAATTCAAACGTTCATTAGTACGAAGAATATTTGACTTCGAGGTGCCCACTTTTTTGGCCACATCCCGAACGGAAACCTCCTTCTTTTTTTCTTCTTACTTACCTTACCTAACAGCTATAGGCCTGGGGTGTTCTTTGCTGTATCAAGCATACGTCTCCACATAACTCGGTCCACGGCTGCTCGTCGCCAGCCACTCAAGGCACGGATGCTTCTGAGATCACCCTCCACTTGATCGATCCACCTTGCTCGCTGCGCTCCTCTTCTTCTTGTACCAGTCGGATTAGATTCAAGAACCATTTTCACTGGGCTGTCGTCCGACATCTTTATGACATGCCCAGCCCATCGTAGACGTCCGATTTTAGCTGTCCGTACGATAGGTGGTTCTCCTAGCAGCTGTTGCAATTCGTGATTCATACGCCGTCTCCACGTTCTGTCTCCCATCTGCACTCCGCCATAGATGGTCCTCAGTACCTTTCTTTCGAAAACACTGAGAGCGCGTTGGTCCTCTGTCAGCATAGTCCAGGTCTCGTGGTCATAGAGAACAACCGGTCTAATAAGCGTTTTGTAGATGGTCAATTTCGTGCGGTTGCGTACTTTTCTCGATCGGAGGGTTTCTCTGAGTCCAAAGTACACACGATTCCCTGCCAAAATACGTCTATGAATTTCTCTGCTGGTGTCATTATTGGCGGTCACCAGTGAGCCCAAATAAACGAACTCGTCAACCACCTCGATATCGTCACCGTCTATCGAAATTCGTGGTGGGAGGCGTAGTGTTTCTTCTCTAGAGACTCTTTCTCTCAAGTATTTTGTTTTCGTAATCCTAGAAATCATTCAGTGCAGCGCGCTAGCCAGTGCCTCTCCTCCATGTTTGAGCAGCTCGCCTGGCAACTGGTCATTGCCTGCGGCTTTGTTGTTCCTCAGTTTGCCGATCTCCTCACTTATCTCCGACAGATCAAGGGCTGGGAATCTGTCGTCGGCTGAGCGTGCGCCCAGATTGATTCCTGTACCGTTCTCTGTATCTTGTGCTTCGTCATTCAGATGCTCGTCATAGTACTGCTTCCACCTGTCGATCACCTCACGTTCGTTCGTGAGAAGGTTACCACTGGTATCTCTGCACATTTTGGCCTGTGGCGTGTGAGTGGTTCAACTTCTCATAGAACTTCCATGTGTCATGTGCGCGGTACAGCTGTTCCATCGCTTCGCGATCTTGGTCTTCCCGGAAAACCATGTTTTGTCTGTTCCGCGCCTGTCTGTATCGTTCCTCGTTCACTCTAGTGCGGTGTTGCAGCATCCTCGCCCTTGCTGCATTCTTCTCTTCGACCAACTACTGACATTCGCCGTCAAACCAGTCATTTCCTCGATTCGATAACCTCGTATATAGAACGGTTGCAGCAGTGCTACTCACGGCTGACCTTATGTTCCTCCAGCCGTCTTCAAGATTAGCCGCGCCAAGCTGCTCTTCCGTTGGTAGCACTGGCTCCAGTTCTTGCGCGTATTCCTCTGCAGTACGAATGCTACGTAGCTGCTCGAGATTGAGTCCCGGCGTTCCTGTGCGATGAGTATTGTGTACCGTCGATAGTTTTGAGCGCATACAAACCGCGACAAGGTAGTTTTCAGAATCAATATTGGCACTGCGGTAGGGGCGGACATTGATGACGTCGAAGAAGAATCGCCCGTCGATGAGAACGTGGTCGATTTGATTTTCCGTATGTTGATCCGGTGATCTCCAGGTGGCTTTGTGGATATCTTTGCAGGGGAAGAAGGTGCTTCGAACTACCATTCCTCGGGAGGCTGCAAAGTTTACGCATCGTTGCCCGTTGTCGTTTGTTACCGCGTGTAGGCTCTCCAGCCCGATCACGGGTCTGTACATTGCCTCCCGGCCTACCTGAGCATTCATGTCGCCGATGACGAGTTTTACATCCCGCCGTGGGCAGCTGTCGTAGGTTTGTTCCAGGTGCGCGTAGAATGCTTCCTTCTCGTCATCGGGTCTCGTCTCATGTGGGCAGTGCACGTTGATGATGCTGTAATTGAAGAAACGGCCCTTGATCTTCAATACGCACATTCTATCACTGATTGGCTGCCACTCAATCACGCGCTGGCGCATCTTGCCCAACACTACAAATCCCGTTCCTAGAACGTTGGTGGTGCCATAGCTCTGGTAGAAGGTAGCCGCTCGATGCCCACTTTTCCACACCTTCTGTTCCGTCCAACAAAGTTCCTGCAGTGCTACGACATCGAAGTCGTGGATTTGAAGCTCATCATGCAGCATTCGGTCGTATCCTGGGAAGCCAAGCGATTTGCAGTTCCATGTGCCAAGCTTCCAATCGTAGTCCTTATTTCGTCGCGTAGGTTTTTGCCGATTATTTCGAGTCGTATTTATATCCTGATTATTCGTACCAAGTGTTTTCCGGGCGGCATGTTAGGCCTGCACCAACTCGCCGGAGGGTTTAGAATCCCACACTGACAATCAATCGCAAGGGAACCAAACAGATAGCAAATAATGTACAGTAAGGAAGCGCAAGAGAGTCTCGATAAATCAATTCGCAAGTATAGGCAGTTCCATCCGCAGAAATTCAATCGTGTAGTGAATCTAGAGGATGTATTCAAACGATTTCTTTTAACGTCTGATCCTGTAATAGCATTATCGAGTAGAGTAACAACCTACGTGAGTGTACTCCATCTTCAAGATTATGCAGCTGAATTAGTTTTAACACGCTGGAAGACAACAATACCTTATTTTAATATATATAGCTAATAAATGTCTCATATGAAAGAGCATTTTTGAATGAAAAAACCCAATGTTTGAACACAATTTAAAAAATTTAAAAAAATATCTCCACATTTTTTTTATAAACATGCTCGAAAGTATTTTCTATCAAATGAAAGAAACCGATCTTTTTTTCATTTGCTCCAATGTTAGATAAAGCAAATTAAAAATGATCTGTTTTTGAATTAGTTTTACTCATAACTTCGGTTTAGAAAATGCTACCTGAATGCGCTAGTTATGAAAAGATTGGTTTCAACAAACTCTAAAAGATATTCGAAGACACCAAAATCGAGAAGTGAAAATTAAGAAAGCTAGAGCAAAAAATCTGATTTTTTTAGGAACACCCTAAGTTGCTCTATCAAAATAACTGTAACACTAAAACCGTTAGAGTGTTTTCGACAAAGTTGCATGATATAAGTTTTCCTACAATTTTGCCGAAGGATGCAGTCCTCTATCTCAACACATACGGAAAATAATTTTTGGATCACCCTAATAATAAGAACCACCATAATTCCATATGCTTCAAAATATGGCTTATCTTTCACTGATCATTTGTTCGGAAGACATCATAGCTCTAAAGTATAAGACCAAGTCACAAATGTTTTTGTCCCTCTAAATTGTGGATCCGGACCACTGTGCAGTGGCGACATCGACGAGTGGCTCAGTTTTCAGGATCTTTTGACTTCTCCCATTCATTGGAAGTCTGATTTGCCGGGAGTGGAAAAATTCCACTATCTCAAGGGATGTTTGCAAGGTGAACCAAAAGGCCGTTACAAATTACAAAGGCGAATTATCTAGTTGCTTGGGAAATGCTTCTGAAAAGATATAACAACAGCAAGTTACTAAGAAGATTGAATCATTGTTCAAACTGCCTAGTCTCGCGAAGGAGTCGGCTTCTGAATTACACGTCCTCTTGGAAAATTTCGAAAGAATAGTTCAAACTTTGGATCAAACTGTACAATCGAGTGATTATAGGGATTTGCTACTCGTTAATCTCCTCACCACACGGTTTGATCCGGAGGGTGGGAAGAATGCTCGTCTAGCAGGAAAATAGATACGCTTAAGGACCTTACGGATTTTTTTCAACGTCGTGTTTAGGTGTAAGAATCGTTGCCAACAAGAGCATTTGAAGGTAGAAGCAATCAGCATGCACAACCACACTCAAAACCGAAGCTTTCTCCTGTGAAGAACAGCTACAATGCGACACATGCGTCTGTGGGATGATGCGTTGTATGTTCGGCGAATCATTTGTTGTACCAGTGTTGAGCCTTTCAACGGATGTCGGTAACCGAACGGGACGCATTACTTCGAACTAATTCCCTATGTCGTAACTGTTTCCGACATGGACATCAGGCAAGAGACTGCCATTCGAAATTTTCCTGTCGGACATGTAAGGGTCGGCATCACACTATGGTTTGTTTCAAACGAGGAAAGGGTAGCAACGATAAGGAGACAAATAACGGAACTGTCATTTCTGCCAAGGATACACCAGCTTCATCATCTTCTTCTCAAATGTCCACACTTGGTACCGCTAATGTGTCATACCATATGGAGCACGCCAATGTTATTGGTGAGACTCTTTTCTAGTGTCACCAATGTTATTGACCGCAAAGACTCCTTTCTGCCACCAATATAATTGGCTAGAGAAACCAGCTCCTCTTTGGAGCCACCAATGCACAGTGGTCCGGATCCACAATTTAAGAGGGACAAAACATTTATGGCTTAGCCTTATACTTAAGAGATATGAAGTCTTCAGAACAAATGATCAGTGAAAGATAAGCCATAATTTGAAACATATGGTATTAGGGTGGTTCTTATTATTAGGGTGATCCAAAAATTATTTTCCGTATGTGTTGAGATAGAGGACTGCGCCCTTCAGCAAAATTGTAGAAAAACTTATATCAAGCAACTTTGTCAAAAACACTATTGTACTATCTCTAACGGTTTTAGTGTTACAGCTATTTTAATAGAGCAACTTAGGGTGTTCCTAAAAACAGATTTTTTGCTCTAGCTTTCTTATTTTTCACTTCTCGTTTTTGGTGTCTTTGAATATCTTTTAGAGTTTGTTGAAACAAATTTTGTCGTGAATACGACTTACTTTACTATGGGGTGCCTTTTCAAAATTTACCCTCTGAGAGAGTGATAAGTTTTTGATCGTGAATATCTCTTGTTGTATCTAACGAATAAACATAATTTTTGCTACATGCCATCGGAAATATTATCACAATTTTATGATCAAATTTTCAGTTGTGTGACATACTCTCAAATAATTCAAAATTAAACTTTTCTGAAATGTTTGGTATAAACGAGTATCAAAGAGGATAATTAATAAGGCGCGTTTGCCTTTCTCGTATTTTTAAAGCTCATAGCTCAGTGATCTGTGAAAGGATTTATATAATCTAACTACCAATAGAATCGAAATTTTTCAACTTAAGCGTGTAAAGAAAAAGCATTGAGGTATTTCAATAGTACACTATTGAAAAACCTGTCGCATTTGACCCATGTCAACACCAGCCAATCAGAACGCGTTCTGAGGAAGAGAACAAAATATCTGCTGCTGTACAACAAATCGTTCGAGGAAATGTTCCGAACAGTGTTTAATATCGTAGTGAGTTCCACAATTTGGTCCTTCTGGAAGGCAGGAATGAATCCCGTACAGCATCCGAATAGTTTCTTTCAATGAAATGCAAATCCGAAATGAAATATCGAAATTAAAATTCTGTATGCTGCTATTTTTATAGCCGTTAGGACCGCCCATTAGTGAAAAAAGCTACAAACGAAATCAGGTAAAAACAAACCTCTCAACAAAAATTGGATCAGTTTGGATTCTATCGCCACTGCGAGCAGATATATTTTGTGTCGTTTGTAAAGCTAGTTTCGCTTCCGACAAGAGCGAATACATCACAGCTGCCAGTCATTTGCATTGGAAAAAACGCAACAGTGGAGAGCATTACACAAAATCATCCGTTCTAATGGTTCTAAAAGTTTTCTAAAGAACTATTAGGATTTCTTGCTCGCAAATCGAAGGGAAATATCCTCAGTTTAGTGCAAATCTAGAACTGTTTGATTTGGTTTTTGCACTTTTCGCTGTGTGAAATCCACAGTAATCTAGATCCAGTGAAGCCTTCTTTGTTTTTGCGAAAAATGTGGAAAAGGGGAATGCGTGCATAATTCATACAATTGATCAACTAATTGATATTCAGAAGTGTTAAGGAACATGTCAGTTGTTTTCGTATTCACGACATCCAGTTATGTCTCTGACATTACCCACCCGCCTTTTTTGATGACTAGTGAATTCAGGTAGCGTTTTCTGAAGCCAAGTTATGAGCAAAACTAATTCAAAAACAGATCATTTTCAAACTGCTATATCTAACATTGGAGCAAATGAAAAAAAAATCTGTTTCTTTCATTTAATAGAAAATACTTTCGAGCATGTTTATAAAAAAATGGCGGAGGAGATATTTTTTTTATTTTTTAAATTGTGTTCAAACATTGGGTTTTTCCATTCAAAAATGCTCTTTCATGTAAGACATTTATTAGCTATATAAATTAAAATAAGGTAGTGCTGTCTTCTAGCGTGTTAAAAATAAATTCAGCTGCAAAATCGGGAAGATGGAGTACACTCACGTTTGTTGTTACTCTATTCGATAATGCTATTACAGGATCAGACGCCAAAATAAATCGTTTGAATACATTCTCTAGATTCACTAAACGATTGAATTTCTGCGGATGGAACTGCCTATACTTGCGAATTGATTTATCGAGACTCTCTTGCGCTTCCTTACTGTACATTATTTGCTATCTGTTTGGTTCCCTTGCGTTTGATTGTTGAGCAAGAATACTGGATAATCTGGAACAACAATTATCCTTCATCTGTTTCCCTTTGCCGCCCAAAATAATCATCTTTCAAAAGTAAAACACGGAACTAACAAAGCAGGAAGTTAACAAAGTAAATGCAGAAATTGCAGAGTTTTCTCTCACAGTACTTGGGAAAGTATTTGTATCAACGAAGCTAGTGTTCTGCCTGAACGATACGAAAGTGTTAAACGACATAACAGGCACACACTCCCAAGCTTGGTACATATGCAATTGCTCAGGAAAAGCTCTGAATTTTTCAAAAACTGAAACAAATGAGAAGGACCCAGACAGATATCAATTTGTAATTTCGCCTCTATACGCGATGATTCGATCTAGGGAACTTTTGATAAAAGTGAGTTATTGTTTGCACATTGAGAAACCGATATGGCGCGTGTCCCGGCAAAATCAGCATGTCAAGATACGAGAGACAAACATACGAACGGCATTAAAAGGGCAGCTAGGGTTGCGTATTGGCAAAAACATCATATTAACAATATATCCAGCTCTCACATTTCCAGAATAAAACATTGACATCCTTTTTTGCGAGCATGGTGCCCTCAGGTGAGTCCGCATCGAATCTCGTACATAGAAGTAGAGAAGAGAAATGTCAAATTCACGCGCGCCAAAATAGCAGCACTGCACACCCACATAATTGACATGATATGTTGAAAGTGAAGCCGTGCGATGGCGTTCCTATACTGAAGATTGATTCCGCTCCAAGCTGACAGGGTCTGGTATTGGTAAAACATTACCTGGAGGCGGCAACTCGAATGATGGAATATGTACCCGTAGATTTTTCAAAGAATATAACACAGTAGCGCAAATCACCGAGTTAAATGGAAATATACTTGAACGGTTTTTTATAATCTTAACGTTGATAAACAGCAATGTGAAGATTTCGGTACCTGCTTTCCAGGAGTTTGCTGAACAAATAAGAATTCGTTTTGTAGAGCTGTATGGATGGTATGCTCTGTCGCCAACCGTGCTTAAACTTCTGGTGCATGGGACTGCAATTATAAAACATGCTTTGCTTGCTATTGGTATGTACAGTAAGAACATGCAAGAGAGTCAAAATAAATCAATTCGCAAGAATAGGAAGTTCGATCCGCAGAAATTCAATCGTTTAGTGAATCTAGAGGATGTATTCAAACGATTTCTTTTAACGTCTGATCCTGTAATAGCATTATCGAATAGAGTAACAACCAATGTGAGTGTACTTCATCTTCCCGATTATGCAGTTGAATTAGGGTGCAGTCCTCTATCTCAACACACACGGAAAATAATTTTTATATCACCCTAATAATAAGAACCACCCTAATACCATAGGCTTCAAAATATGAATTATCTTTCACTGATCATTTGTTCTGAACACATCATAGCTCTAAACTATAAGGCTAAGCCATAAATGTTTTTGTCCCCCTAAATTGTGGATCCGGACCAATGTGCAATATTACTGGTGAGACTCTTTTCTAAAGTCACCAATGTTATTGACCGCAGAGATTCCTTTCTGCAGCCACCAATATTGTGAGGTTCTGTTTTGAAGCCTAGTGTAATTGTTTCGCAGCCGGATAGCACTCGTAACGGTCTATCCACCTTGAAATCAATATACCTGGCTTGTTTTCGGACAAGTAAGTTACCCTCTGACTGCAGTGAATTGCAAGTGTTTTATTTTAACGAAATCTTAACTATATATATACGAGTATTTTCCTTACAACAAATGTAAATGTTGCGCAACAGTAACCGCAACATTCCCGGTTTTCTCTTTCCATCCCATTGCGGGATCCTATCTCACACGGATACCTAGCTATGTCAGCGCGTGCATCTAGTTTTACCTGCTTGTTAACAAAGGTATTATTTACTTCATACATCCTGGTGCGCGGCTCAGACCGACCTGTGTGTTTACATATGTTGGCCCTTATCGAAAGCTGAGCGGAAAAATTTTATTGCTCTAAATGTGGAAATTCCTATATTTGGCCCTAGACCCGCTTGAAGAGCGGCTTATCTCGGCTTGCACACAAAATCATAAATCTATCTGCTTTATTCAGGCACTACAACCGCATGAAGAGCGGTTTAGTTTTGTTCATTATTTTCTTAATACTTTACAATGTCTAGACCCACTATTTGGGCCATCGGATAAAATCCCTGATTTGATTTAATTATAAAACTAATATAATTGAATTATTAAACTGGTCCGTAACATTTCGGCCCTGACAAATTAATAAATTTATTAAATATGAACGGACCATTTATATATGATTCACTTTCTTTACAGCTGTGACTCGACTTCGGAGTCAGTAGTTCTAGTTGGATGACCTCTACGACAAACTATTTATGATCCCTCTGCGTTGGACCTGGTTTAGATGTTCGACGTCTTCTGGTTAGATTTGTGTTCCAGAATTTTGCACATCAATAAAACACAAAGTGTCGTTATTATAATACCGACCAGGAATAATAACGCGCCAAACCAAATACGATGATAAATGTTTATCGGTTCCTCAGTTTCCACTTTATCTAGAAAATTCCGACCATGGTGTTGTTGGTCTTTCTGTCGTCGTGTTGTCAATCTGCGACCTTGGCTTAAAATAGGTAAACGTTGCCTTGTTACTAATTTCCATGGTTGCATAAATTGTTTCCTTTTTCGCTTGTATCTTGCATTCTGGTGTCATCTCGACAATTGCTGCTTCGTATGGCGGTGAAATTGTTGTATTTTCACAATGAACTACGATCGTGCTGGGATTATTCGTATAATAAAGTACAGAGTTCCGCACAAGAAGATGTACGAGGTCTGTTCAAAAAGTTCCCGGAATTTTTTAATTGCGCGCGTCTGGAGAGTCCGGTGGTCAAATATTTTTTATTGTTTTGATACATATGTCCCTAATGTATGGTGAAATTTTCAGCTGTATTCATTGTTTACATTCTGTCTTGTAGCGGCTGGTGTAGACGTGTTTTTTTGAGCTCGGCGATTTTTGTCTTGGTGACGTTGGGTGCTTCCACGTGGACGATTGTGCTTTTGTTTCGACATCATAACCGTACACCCATGTTTCATCACCAGTTATGACCCTTTCAAGTAAATTTGGATCGTCGTTTAACAGCTCCTGAGCGATGGTAATGCGTTTGTTTTTTTGATCAAAATTCAGCAGTTTTGGAACGAATTTTGCTGCCACTCGTTTCATACCCAAAACATTTGAAAATATATGATGGCATGAGCCAACTGATATGCCAACTTCATCAGCAACTTCTCTAATAGTGATTCGGCGATCATCCATAATAATTTTTTCCACTTTTCCCACATTTTCATCGATTATTGACGTGCTGGGTCGACCGGAGCGTTCGTCGTCTTCAACGTCTTCGCGGCCATCTTGGAAACGCTTATACCACTCGTAAACACTTGTTTTTTTCATAGCAGACTCACCGTAGGCTCTCTGTAACATTTCGCACACTTGGTTACACTTTATTTCATTTTTCACGCAAAATTTAATACAAATTCTTTGACTCTTCAATTCTTCCATTGTTTAAACTAACAAAAATCGCCGAGCTCAAAAAACACGTCCACACCAGCCGCTACAAGACAGAATGTAAACAATGAATACAGCTGAAAATTTCACCATACATTAGGGACATATGTACCAACACAATAAAAAAAATTTTGACCACCGGACTCTCCAGACGCGCGCAATTAAAAAATTCCGGGAACTTTTTGAACAGACCTCGTATTAGTCGTGTATATTAGTTACCAGGTAATCGATTAACTATACATCCGATTTTTGGTTCCATATGTAATATTGCAGCAGATATGCAGTCGGGTGCCTTTAATATTTTAGGTTGATTCATTAGAAAATAACTGCTGTTTAATGCTACCAATTCCTTCGACGAGTAGAAGTATTCTCCTTTGACAATTAAAGCAATATATGGGTTTTCTACAGAGATTGTTGTTTTATTCTCGTGATGTGGAATGGCCACCACATTGAAAATTTCATAAATTTCCTTATTGATAATTAACGCCGTCATGGTAATCATTATTGTGCCGTTCACTGTCTTTGAATCTTATTGAATTGCAGAAGTGTGATCTAAAAGCTTGTACCCATTCGGCAATAGTTCAATAATGATATGCAATATTTGCTGAAGTTCTATTTTATCCAAAGAATATGAACGAATCCTTCTATATTTTGCCAATATTTCGTCGATTATTTCCCGAGCAAGAATCACTATCTCCATGGCTTTTCTTTGAGTTACAGCGGCACGATTTTCCGTATAGTAAATTTTAAGTTTTTCCATTCCGTCATGAAGGATAGGAATCCTGTTTGAAAATGTGACTCCCATCTGTGCTGCTTTTACATTTATTAACATGTTTACAGAATGCGCTATTTTACCAAACCTTTCATCTTCGTGTACGCGCATAGCTTGGATTTTGTCATCGACATCGTTTCCACCAAATAATAAGTCCTTGATAAATCCTAATATTCCTCTTCCTCTTTTTATTCTTGTAGATTACTGAGTCTCCAATTTTGCATTACTTGCCTTACGTTGTAATGATGTTACTATTTGTTCCATATTGCGATCTCTTATTAGTTTTTCCATCGTAGCCAATGCCGTAGATAGCTTATGGTGAATTTCATCGATAGTAGTAATGTCCTTTTCCGGGATCACCTGTGTATTTAGATTCGTCTTCCATGTTCCTCTTTTGAGGATGCATGTTCCATAATGGTTGAAAATCAACCCGTCCTCTTCAATTGATTTTATTTTCAAAGTGCTTCCCAATGATAAAAGTGTAATAGCCATAATTAACAGATCGGCTGAAAAGTTCGTATCGTTTCTATGAGAGAGCGCCACTAGAATTAAATCCATACCATTTTCAGTTAGTACCAACCTTCAAAAGATACGTGTATAAATTTGACAGCTGTCTGATTATTAGTTTGTGAGATATTGCATTTTGAGTGAAGCTACTTTTGTTATTGCGAAAAAAATGGAAAAAGGGAATTTCGTGTGTTGATGAAACACTACTTTTTGATGAAAAAAAGTGCCGCCGATACCAAAAAATGGCTTGATGAGTGTTATCCAGACTCTGCACCGGGCGAAGCAACAATTCGTAAGTGGTTTGCAAAATTTCGTCATATGAGCACCGAAGACGATGAACGCAGTGGACGTCCAAAACAGGTCCGATGAAAACGTGAAAAAATCCACAAAATGATTTTCAATTACCGTAAAGTGAAGTTGATCGAGATAGCTGACACCCTAAAGATATCAAAGGAACGTGTTGGATATATTATTCAAGAATATTTGGATATGAGAAAGCTTTGTGCAAAATGGGTGCCGCGTGAGCTGACAATCGATCAAAAACAACAACGAATTGATGATTCTGAGCAGTGTTTGGAGCTGTTATATCGAAATAGAACCCATTTTTTTCGTCGATATATAACAATGGACGAAACATGGCTCCATCACTTCACTCCGGAGTTCAATCGACAGTCAGCTGAGTGGACTGCACGCGATGAACCGAACCCAAAGCGTGGAAAGACTCAACAATCGGCCGGTAAGGTTATGGCGTCTGTATTTTGGGATTCGCATGGTATAATTTTCATCGACCACTTGAAAAGGGAAAAACCATCAACAGTGACTATTATATAGCGTTGTTAGAGCGTTTGAAGGACGAAATTTCAAAAAATGGCCTCATTTGAAGAAGAAAAAAGTTTTGTTTCATCAAGACAATGCACCGTGTCACAAGTCGATGAAAACCATGCTGAAATTTAACGAATCGGACTTCGAATTGCTCCCTCATCCACCGTATTCTCCAGATTTTGCCCCCAGTGACTTTTTCCTGTTCTCAGACCTCAAGAGAATGCTCGCTGGTAAAAAATTTAGAAGCAATGAAGAGGTAATCGCTGAAACTGAGGCCTATTTTGAGGCAAAAGACAAATCGTACTACAAAAATGGTATCGAAAAGTTGGAAGATCGCTATAATCGCTGTATCGCCTCTGATGGCAATTATGTTGAATAATAAAAACGAATTTTGGCAAAAAAATGTGTGTTTCTATTAAACGATACGAACTTTTCAGCCGAACTGTTATTAATATCGGTATTGGACCAGTGAAGAGTCGAATGCGCTTTTGCTTTTTAACTAAACCCTTTGATTCTTCCTTCAATTTCATACTATCAAGTGGTGCTGTATCTTCTTTATTTTGTTCAAAAGAAGCTGTATCTAGTATCGCCTCGGTTTTATCAATCGAATTTGTTTTCATGTTCCAAGCAACTTCTGTTGCACCAGAGTCGACTGAAGATGATTCAATGACTGTTTCGAGTTTTCTGGTTTCTTTCACTGGTTCTGACTTGATTTGTACAGTGTACAAGTAAATATTGGCGAAAAAGGAGTAAAAAGGGGATATGGGAACTAAATGACTAAGAACGACAGAGATCTAATTAGTTGACATCGAGATGGTGAAGAGACGGGGAGGGAGGAAGTGAAAAAGTTAGTGACAGCAAAAATATCTTGTTAGTTCCGATGAAGATGGTGGACAGATGAGGAATCGGGATAATCGGCGGAAGTTAGTGTCGAACCTGCAGGTGAAAATTATTCTTAGCCACAGTTGAAACATCGTCGATAAATAGGAGGGACTTTCTAAGCAAGATGTAACATATTACACTTGTATATTAATATGAAAAGCATATATGAACTATCCCGACTTGCCAACACATCCCGAACCGGAACCTCAGGCGGTCTACCTCGGGCCCTAAGGGATTCCAGTAGCTTCGACCTGGCGTCGCGATACTCTACGCATGACCACACGACATGCTCGATGTCCTGATAACCGTCGCCACAGGGGCAGAGCCCACTCTCCACGATCCAAATACGCCGGAAATGTGCGTTGAATGTATAGTGATTTGACATGAGCCGTGACATAACACGAATGAAATCACGACTCACGTTCAACCCCTTGAACCAAGGTTTCGTCGATACCTTAGGAATAATGGTGTGTAGCCATCGTCCCAGTTCGTCATTCGTCCATGAAGTTTGCCAACCTTCGAGAGTTTTCTGACGAGAAATACAGAAAAATTCACTGAAGTAGATTAGTCTTTCATAAATATCACCTTGTAATGCGCCCACCTTCGCCAATGAGTCTGCCTTTTCATTTCCCGGAATGGAACAATGCAAAGGGACCCAGACTAACGATATTGAATAAGACCGTCCAGATAGAGCTATCAAATGTTCCCGTAACACTTTCCTGGCTTCATTGCCCGGAGAGGAGAAGTAATGGTCTTTGGGAAAGGTTTCAATGATCTCGAGGGTGTACTGAATAGCAGCTAATTCTGCGACGTAAACTGATGCCGGATCACTGAGTTTGAACGAAGCGGTGATGTTTTGATTGAAGATGCAAAAGCCTGTGGACTTGTTGATGTTCCATCTTTCCATCTTTTCACAGTTGACTGTTCTAAATTTATTATTAAAAATATTAGGGGCCACTTGATGGCGTACGTGATCCGGAATTCCATGAATCTCTTCTTTCATGGATGTATCGAAAAATACAGCAGAATCAAAAGTATCCAAGAAATGAGCACGGTTGGAAACAAACGAAGAAAGATTAATATTCTGAGCCATGTAATCAAAATACAAGGACATAAAACGGGTTCGAGAATTGAGCTCGACCAGTTTTCAATCACCATCGGATTCAAGATATCGCATCGGATAAACAATCTAGAGATCCCAGAATCGATTTTTCAACGGTAAGACACCCGCGAGCACTTCGAGACTCATCGTGTGAGTCGACTGGATGCAACCTAAGGCAATACGCAAACAACGATACTGAATTCTTTCCAGTCTAATGAAATGCGTGTTCGCGGCGGATCGGAAGCAGAAGTATCCATATTCCATTACGGACAATATCGATGTTTGGTACAGCCTGATCAGGTCTCCTGGTTGGGCACCCCACCAAGTTCCGGTTATTGTACGAAGAAAATTGATTCTCTGGTGGCATTTTTGTTTCAGATACCTAATGTGACATCCCCAGGTGCCTTTGGAGTCGAACCAGACCCCGAGATATTTAAATGTAAATACCTGAGCTATGGTTTCACCCCTCAGTTGAAGCTGTAATTGTGCTGGTTCTCGCTTCCTCGAAAATACAACTAACTCAGTTTTCTCCGTAGAGAACTCGATACCCATTTTAAGAGCCCATGTCGACAAGTTGTCGAGGGTATCTTGCAATGGTCCTTGGAGATCGGCAGCTTTGGGTCCTATAATAGCATATACAACGCTGTCGTCGGTTAGTTGTCTTAGCGTGCAAGATGTGTTGATACATTCATCAATGTTGTTTACGTAAAAATTGTATAAAAGGAGTCTTAAGCATGAGCCCTGAGGAAGACCCATGTAGCTGAATCGTATTGTCGACAAATCACCATGCGCGAAGTACATGTGTTTCTCGAACAATAGATTGCATAAAAAGTTGTTCAAAACTGGTGAAAGACCATGCTGGTGCAGCTTCTCAGATAGTTAATTTATAGAAACTGAATCAAAAGCCTCCTTGAAGTTAAGGAAAACTGATGCCATCTGTTCTTTACGGGCAAATGCCATTTGAATTTCTGTTGAGAGCAACGCAAGACAATCGTTCGTTCCTTTTCCCATGCAGAAACCAAATTGTGTATCTGAAAGCAAGCCATTAGTTTCGACCCAATTGTATAGACGGAAGAGAATAATTTTTTCGAACTACTTCTGGATACAGGAAAGCATAGCAATCGGCCGATACGAATTGTGATCGGAGGCTGGTTTTCCTGGTATTTGAATGGCGATAACTCTTACTTGTCTCCAGTCATGTGGAACAATATTGTCCTCAAGGAACTTATTGAATAAACTCAACAAATGCCTTTTGGCGGGTTCAGGCAGATTTTTCAACAAGTTTAATTTTAGGGGGGGGGGGGTTAGGTTCTAACCCTTTCGAAAAATCATTTATTTTTTGTCGTGAATACGACTTACTTTACTATGGGGCGCCTTTTCAAAATTTACCCTCTGAGAGAGTGATAAGTTTTTGATCGTGAATATCTCTTGTTGTATCTAACGAATCAACATAATTTTTGCTACATGTCATCGGAGATATGATCACAATTTTATGATCAAATTTTCTGTTGTGTGACATAATCTCAAATAATTCAAAATTAAACTTTTCTGAAATGTTTGGTATAAACGGGTATCAAAGAGGATAATTCATAAGGCGCGTTCGTCTTTCTCGTATTTTTAAAGCTCATAGCTCAGTGATCTGTGAAATAATTGATATAATCTAACTACCAATAGAATCGAAATTTTTCAGCTTAAACGTGTGAAGAAAAGGCATTGAAGTATTTCAATAGTACACTATTGAAAAACCTGTCTCATTTGACCCATGTCAACAACAACCAATCAGAACGCGTTCTGAGGAAGAGAACAAAATATCTGCTGCTGTACAACAAATCGTTCGAGAAAAATGTTCCGAACAGTGCTTAATATCGTAGTGAGTTCCACAATTTATTTCTTTTGAAAGGCAGGAATGAATCCCTCACAGCATCCTGATAGTTTCTTTCAATGAAATGCAAATCCGAAATGAAATCATCGACATTAATCGCCCATTAGTGGAAAAGCTACAAACGAAATCACGTAAAAAGAAACCTCTTAACAAAAATTGGATCAGTTTGGATTCTATCGCCACAGCGAGCAGATGAATTGTGTGTCGTTTGCAAAGCTAATTTCGCTTCCTACAAGAGCGATTACGTCACAGCTGCTAGTCGTTTGCATTGGTGAAAAACAACGAAAAGATGACAACGGGAGCATCACACAAAATCAGCCGTTCTAATGGCTCTAAAAGTTTTCTAAGGACTATCAGGTACACAACTTTGCTTCCGCCGTTTGCCGATAGGTGGCTGTATCGGCTGAGGCTGGTCAAAGTACATAGATGATAATGCCTTTAAAGTAGGTGTGTACAGTGCCTAACGAATTGTCATAGCCGTTTCAGTGACAGTTGTTCTTGATTTCGTATTATTCACGCTCGAAAATGTCTATTTATGTGCCCAATTCTCACCATTTGCGGGAAGTTTTACTTTTCTGTTACAATTCGTTAAAAAATGCAGCTGAAGCACATCGAATGCTCGCAGAAACTTACGGTGATGCTGCTCTGAGTAAAAGAACGTGTCGGGAGTGGTTTCAATTTAAAAATTGTGATTTCGATGTCGAAGACAAACATGGTGGTGGAAGAGAAGAAACCTTCAAAGATGAACAACTAGAAGCATTGCTTGATGAAGAGCTCTTAAAACCGGGTGAAAGCATCACAGGAGATCGCTACCGAACGCAACTGATGCATCTTAGTCGCGCGCTAAAAGAAAAGCGGCCACAATATCAAGAGGGATATGACAAAGTCATCCTCCAACACGACAATCGCAAAAGTGGTCAAAAAGTACCTGGAAACGCTGAAATGGGAAGTCTTGCCCCAACCGCCATATTCCCCAGATGTCGCCTCTTCTGACTTCCACTTATTCCGTTCGATGACACACGGCCTGACAGATCAACATTTTCAATCCTTCGAAAAGTTTGAAAAAAGGATTGCTTCATGGATAGCGTCAAAAGTGAACTCGTTTTTTCGAGCCGGGATCCAAAAATTGCCAGAAAGATGGGAGAAAGTTGTCGCTAGCGATGGACAATACTTTGAATAATACATCTGTAAGCACTTGTTCGCAATAAAGCTTTTAATTTTGGAAAAAATAAACGGTGGAAGCAAAGTTGTACACCTGATATTAGGATTTCTTTTTCGCAAATCAATCGCAAATAGTGCAAATCTAGAACAGTTTGATTAGATTTGTGAACTTTTCGCTGTGTGAAATTCACAGCAATCGAGATCAAGTGAACCCTTCTTTGTTTTTGCGAAAATGTGAAAAAGGGAATAGCTTGCATAATTCATACAATTGATCAACTAATTGATATTCGAAAGTATTAAGGAACATGTCAGTTGTTTTCGCATTCACGACATCCAGTTATGTCTCTGATATTACCCACCCGCCTTTTTCTTTATATTTTATTATAGTAAAACATTTCAAGAATATTCTGTGAAATTGGTGAATGTGTGGGCTTTTATCTTTGCTTATCTTATACTACAAAGAAGTAAGAGCTCGGTACATAGGCTCAAGACTTCTACTTCGATTGATTTAAAAACTTCTTGAAATGTTTCATTACAACAAATTATAAAAGAAAAAATATGATTTTTTGAAAATATTTGACCCTTGAGTAATAAATTGTTTCCATTGATTTTATAAACAAAACACTTTAAACGTTTTTTGCTCGAAAGCAGGTTTTGAAAGTCCATGTCCATCGTCATTCAAAAACCACTGCACCAATTTTGTTCAAATTTTGCACACACTTTCTACATATAAAAAATGAGACCCCAACGTTTTCCTTTTTGTTGTTTGTTATTTTGGGGTGGTTTTACAGCTTCAAAATGGCGGATTTTTTCGTGAAAAATCGTAGTTTTCACTTTGA